>NC_136271.1:38581967-38767844 GCF_964187855.1 Myxine glutinosa
ATCGTTATAACTGAAATCATATGTCGCCCCACTAATGCTGACCGATAGAAATCCCGAAGCAGATATGCAACATGAAGAATTGACTTAAGATTCTGACACAATTGTGAAAGTGACTTTTATAGACATCATGTTGATATAAGCTATTTCACATATGACGATAATGAATTCATAACATGCACTGTAACTTATGTACATCTATTACATGAAGTAATACATGTAATACATTTAAAAGTTCAGTCACGCTCTTCATCAGTGCTGTCGTCAAAGACAACAGAATCATCAGCATTTGGACAATCGTCTGCACCACACGAGCAGAATTCAGTGCAGGTCAGTCCTGCAGAGATACAATGACATGTTCTGCTCTGCCTACAGTCATCGTCGGTGCAGTAGAGATGCGTGAGATCAGGAACCTCCCTTGGGGATGCATCCTTTTGGAACATGACAGGCTCAAGTTTGTTGTCTCTGACCTGCCATCCATTACCATCGGGGTTCCAAAGTACAGGCTTCGCTACATGGCTGTGGGTCCATATCGCCACCTGGTAATTTGCTCACTTCAGATGTTGTTCGAAAGCATCGTCTGTTGGTGGGAAGAGAGATGCTGGTTTGTCACTTGTGCAGGCATAAACATAACGAAGTTGGTCGAGTGTGTGACTTGACTTTGAACCATACAACGACAGAGCATATTTTGTGGCAGTGCTGACGACATTGGTTGTATCTCTGGTTTGGCCTAACCGTGACAGTGGTTCCAAGTGTGCAATGTTTTGCTTGAGTTTCGAATATGCAGTGCGTTTCCCGACTTTGAACAGCGAGGAGGTTGTGTCACAGCCACTTATAGCATGTGATGCTGGCAAGCAACTTGACGTATCCTGACCGATGTCGTCCGTTATTCTGTTGACAGGAATGAATCTCTGACGATTCGTTGTTTTTGTACAGTGACCCGCATGCATTCATGTACACTTTGGTGTCCCCAAACATGCCTTTCCCACAGTAATAGATGAGTAGGACCAACACGTCAGTGTCATCACATCGTACAATGACCCTTGAGTGTGCTCTGGCGAGATGGATAGCATGTAGCAGGAGCCGTGTGTCAGCCTCCTCATGTGTGCTGAACAATTCAGGTAGTTCCCGGATGCCTCTATGATCCACAACTTTAACTAGCAGGCCATCGTTAAAGCCTCCTGCCAGTGTGACAGATTGGTTTTCCTCAAGCTGCAATTGGGCGGCTACTGTCAAGTAACTGCAGAGGAAATCGGCAAGCGCTGATTTGTTTGTGGTGTTCTTCAGGAACTTCCTGTAGTTTGGAACTGTGCGTTGTCCATCGATGACATATCTGGGTGTTGACTCTCCACCAGTGCGACGTTCTCTTTCCAGCTGCTTGATAGAGAGTGGTACATCATACCTGTCAAAAACCAATGTAACTGATGTCACACCTTAGTTACTAGCAAGCAGTGACTGAATCTTCTGCATTATGGTACGTCCGAGATCGTCAAATGTGTCAAACTGGGCTTCATCAAGTGCCTGAAGTAGTGCCATCCCATCAATGACATAAGCAGTATCATGTTGGTCAGAGGGTTCGAGCACCTGGACTTCCTCGCAATTAGCTTCTAACTTCTTTGCCAGATCCGCCTTGTTGGTTTTTCGCATTGTCCCATCATTGTTGAAGCGGGACGGTGGCACAGGAGCCAGTTCATGTGTCAGGACTTGTTCCAGACTGACATTGCGTTTCTTTGAGACAGCAAGCAGCCGCCGGAAAAGTACTTCTGAATCCACCATCAATTTATCTCGTTTGTTGGTTTTCATGGGTTTTGACATGTCCGCAAACGTTGGTGTCTTTGTTCGTGAGTCTGTTTCCCAGAAACTCTTGGTTTGGTCAGCAAGAAGTCGCTTTTCGATAAAACTTTTGTTGCATTTCTGGGCGTCTGTTAAGAAATGTCCAAGTCCGTTTGATACTTCTTGTGAAGCAACCTGGCCTGTGGCGATGTTGACCAATTCGTCAGGTACAGTACGTAGGTCAAACGGATTTTGTGCGTTTGATACAAATTCCGTGATCTTGGTAACATCTTGTTCATCCCTTACCATCCTTGTCTTTCCATGCTCAGCGTGGTTTGTGGAAGCTACTTCAGTGTCCCCATCACAGAGTTCTTTAAAAGCCGTCCTCAGGTTGACAAATGGCGATCGTCCTCAGGTTGTTCTTCATAACACCTTCATCACTACAGCTGGTTACATTCGTGTGTGATTTCTCACTGATGCACCACTGAATAAAGTCGTAGAGTGTATTAGGAACGAATTCTGCACAGTGCTGAATATCTGTTTCCTCGACAGGTGCATACATATTTCCAACATGCTCGATATCAGCCATGTGCTTCCTCAGGATACCAGCTGCAGCATGCAAAGTATGCATTTCACTATCTATGGCTGATGGTACATCAGACGGGATGTCTTCATATTCTGGTTCACCAGTCATGCTCTGCAGAATCGTGGCTTTTCTCAGGGCATCACCTAAGTTCACAGAAGAAGAGCATATGATGTCAGTGTGGCCATCAAATGTTACACAGACGATTTGGTCACCATAATATTTAGTTAATCGCTCCTTCAACTTCCAAGTTTTATACTGTTCTGCATTCGTGGTACCCAGTGAAACCAAATATCCAACGTATTCATCTTTCAGATGAACGAGGGGTGTCACTGTCTTAGTTTTGGAGAACACAGTTTGTTCCAGATAACATTTCAGTTCATCAAAAGCTTCATCATGTAATGTGCCCATTGTTTCCTCTCCTGATTTACGAATTGCAGCAGTGATGTTCCGTTCTGAAATATAGTGTGAATAGCATAACCTGTGGTACTTGGCATCATAGGCGAACAAATCTGGAAAGGCAAGCATGCGCATGTGTATTTTATTGTCTTGTCTTTTGTCAGCTGCTGCCAGAACTTTTTCTCTGGTGGACTGTCCAGTTCCTGTAGATACCGGTGTAAGCTTGTTTCTGGAAGTGTTGGATTTTCCACAAATGAAGCAGTTAGTCCTGATGTCAAACCCAGCTGTTTTATTTCTGCTGATTCTTGTGTGTTCTGTTGCCGCAGACGTGCATGGTTGCTGGTCACTCTCACTGGGGTTGGATGTGGAGATATTTGACTTGCTGGTATACTTGGCCCGACACGATTTGTGGAATGATACTTTCAAATCAAGACTCAATATGTCTTGTTGCAAAGGCCAGATACTTTCATAAACGTCATCTTTTCTGATTTGACTTGCTTTGAAGATTGCACTCAAACCATTAAATGTTGGGTTCTTTACAACTTCTTGCTTTTTAGGGTTGAGGGGTTTAAAGCATATGATGCAGTGGTCAGTGTCAATTTTACGATGCTTCACAACAGGTGGTTCCAGATCCATAATTGCAGATCAATTGTCAGCACAAGCATCTGAAATGAAATAATTAAAGATAAGTATATATCAGTAGTTTTAGAAAAAGGCAATCAAGCTCAAAATTGATTTTCTGCAACTGGATTTAAAATAATTCTTGTTTGGTTAATGCATATACATGTATTATAAATTAATCAATGTCGGTTACTTTTATGGGGGGTGACATATGGTTTCGGTAATAACTCTATTAATTCAACTGATTTATCTTTGAGTTATATTTCTAAAAAGGAGAATGATAGAGGGTTATTTTGATGTAATATGTAGTAATACAACTCAAATACTTATGAAGAAATTAATTGTTTAGTTGATATTTATTGGTAAACCCGAAGCTGATTTATTGCGCAAAATTCCACTATTTTTGCCTGTAGGTCACACAAAAGCCTTTGTTACATTACAAATGGTTTCTACAGATATATATATATGTCATCATTCCGCACATTTTGGTACCAAATTTGTGTTTGTAGCACCAGTATTAACAAATATATGAGCCAATATGAGTCAAAATCTGTGGCGATTAAATCCATTTTTGCAGTCTGCAGTGGTACATATGTAAACGTGATTTTCAAAATGTTGTGCAATGATCTCAGGTTCACAACCATGATTTTCTAACTCCCCAAACATCCCTCTTCAAGAAAAAATAGGTTGTGACTTGTTCTACCGTGGGTAGGGGTTTCTCACATTTTAGGCCCCTTTTTAAATTTGGCCACTAGCCTAATCGGGGCAATACCCCTGGTGTTCACCTGGTAGAATAAACAGTATACTGCACCGACTAAAGGTATTTTAAACCAATTTCAATGCTTGCAAGAAGACAGGGCAGCATCTAGAATCATACTAACATAATCATAAGACTTTAAACAGACAAACAAACACATACCTATTTTGGGGTAAACCCCCACACACCACCTCCACCCTGTGTATTTCCTCAGACCCCAATTTTTTCCAATGCCTTGAACATACATTGGTACATCACGGGTGGTGAAGGTTGTTGTGAAGTTTCATCGAAATCGTGTGTGTAGTTTCAGAGAAGAAAGCAAATATCTATTTCGGGTGGTCAAACCTGGATCCACTTTGACCCCCGGTAGACCCCCTTAGACCCAGATTTTTTAATGCCGTGAACAAACTTTAGTCACAACACAACAAATATCATTTGTGCCAAATTTGGTCACAATCCCATCAGCGGTTTCAGAGTAGAAGTTTCAAGTGTTTACTGACGGACTGATGGACGGACGGACGGATTGACGGATCATAATGTCATAGGCATAATTTTTCACCATAATGTCATAGGCATTTCACCTCCTTCTGTGGATTTTTTAATTATAATTATTATGTCATAGGTCACGTGATATGGGTGCCAACTTGAAAAACCCGAAAAACTTTGCATCTCTGTCTCTGAAACAGCTCCATGGAAAAGAAAAAAAAATCATTTAAATTGAAGAAATTCAAAAAGTAAAAAAAGAACACTAAAAATTTCCTCTAATAAACCATCTACTTTCACATTCTGGAGTATTATGTGTAGATTCTCTGGAGTATTCTCGAGTATTATTCTTTAATAAAATAAAGCTAAATTTAATCTATTTTAAACATTTAAACTTCAGGCTACAACACAACAAAATGTAAAAACTCAAGGGGTGCGAATATTTTCTGAAAGCACTGTGTATACACTGTGTGTGTGTGTGTGTGTGTGTGTGTGTGTGTGTGTGTGTGTGTGTGTGTGTGTGTGTGTGTGTGTGTGTGTGTGTGTGTATATATATATATATACTCAAAGGCAAAAGTTATTGTGACACACAAACAACAAACAGAATCAGTGTTAAACTTTTACTGCCGCGAATGAAATGTTATTACATGGAAAGACAAATGTTTCAAGGTATGGTAACGATCAACAGTCCATGAGAACAGCGCACCTGGCATATGCAAATGAGCCACAACACAAGAGGGGGTTCACAAGCAAGTTCACACGGTCAGTAGCGAGTGTGTCCACCTTGTGCATCGATGCAGGCCTGGCACCTTCGCCTCATTGAGGCCACTAAACGTCGATGAAAGTCCTGGGGAATATCATTCCATATCCGAGGAAGGATTTGGCAGAGTTCCTGCAGCGTTGTTGGAGGATTCGGATGACGTCGTAAACGTCGCTCCATTTCATCCCAGACGTGTTCAATGGGTGACAAATCAGGGGATCTTGCGGGCCAGGGTAACACATTAACATTGTTCTGATTAAGATACTGCTGTACAACTCGAGCAACGTGTGGTCTGGCATTATCGTGTTGAAACGTCACTCCAGGGCCGTTCTGTTGCAAAAACGGTAAAGCGGCCATTTGCAAAATCTCGTCTCGGTACCTCACAGCATTCAAGTTCCCCTCAATCACAATCATTGGCGTCCTTGCTGCAGCTGTTATCCCACCCAGATCATAACGCCCCCACCTCCAAAACGATCCCCTTCCAGAACACATGGCCTGATGTAACGTTCACCTGTGCGCCTGTAGACACGTGTCCTGCCGTCAGCTCGGTGAAGAAGGAAACGTGACTGATCGGTGAAGAGAACTCTTCTCCACTCACGTGCTCCCCATCGCAAGTGTTGTCTGCTCCACTGGAGATGTCGACGTCGATGTTCTGGCGTCAGAATTGGCCGTCGGGCTGGGCGTCTTGCACGGATGCCGTAGACGCGTAGACGTTGTCGAACTGTTCTTGCAGATACACCTCTGTTGCCATGTATGGTACGGGCTGTAAGGGTTGCTGGCTGGAACCTGTGTCGGAGGTGCGTGGTTCGAATCCATCGGTCTTGACGTGGGGTCGTTACTGGTGGGCGGCCACTACGGGGACGGTCTATAACTTGATTGTTTTGCTGAAAACGTCGCCATAAGTGCCAAATGGTGTTTCTATGGACGTTGAATCGACGAGCAACGTCACGCTGTGAGGTACCAGACTGAAGCATACCTATAGCTCTCCATCTGTCATTTTCCCCGAGGCGTGGCATGTCGAACTTGTTCCAGAACGATGAATAGAGGTGTTTTTCTGACTTCTGCACTTCTTAAGACTGCATTGAGTGGAAATGATCAGCGTCTGGTTGTCTGACCTTTTGAAGTGAACATTGCTGGCCATTTTTCTCGAATATGTCATGCTTCTTGCAAATTTCGTGCAATTCGAACAACAACTGCTTGGTTGCGTTTCTTCGACCATTTTAACACACTCTTTCTCTGGTTCAAATCCAAAAATTCATTCACAAGATTACCAATGAAAAAATTCCGTGTCACAATAACTTTTGCCTCTGAGTATATATACACACATATATACATACACACACAGTCACGTGAAAAAGTAAGTACACCCCATGTAAAGTTTTGACTTTTTCAACATATTTCAACAGACAGCTATTTGATCTTCATTTCAACAATATTGATAGATAAAGGTGATATAACATAACAAATATCATGAAACATCTACATTTTGTAGTCCATTGTATAATTTAAATAAACATAAATGCAAATTTCGCATGTGGAATAAGTAAGTACACCCCGACATTTATCACTACTTCAAATACCTAAAATTAGAATCAGGTGCACCAGCTCAGGTGCAAATGATTAGAACATCGTTAGAGAGGATCTTGGAGGAACCTGTCTTATTTAAACCTCAGACATTTAGTTTGGTTTGCTCTTTGTTGTTGAAGTGCGGCGTCACCATTTCTAGATCAAAATAGCTCTCTGAGGACTTCAGAAAGAAGGTTATAGATGCCTACGAGTCTGGGAAGGGATTTAAAAAGATCTCCAAACAATTTGAAATCAACCATTCGACTGTCCGGAAGATCATCTACAAGTGGCGAAGATTCCAAACAACTGCCAACTTGTTCAGGCCAGGCCGTCCCAGCAAGTTCAGACCGAGAGGAGACCGCAAGATGCTGAAAGAAGTCTCTAAGAATCCCAGAATGTCATCACGGGACCTACAGGTAGCTCTTGCCACTGTTGATGTCAAGGTGCACGAGTCTACCATGACATAGAGGCTGCACAAATTTGATCTACATGGGAGGTGTGCCAGGAGGAAACCTTCGCTGTCCAGAAAGAACATCAGGGCAAGACTAAAGTTTGCCAATGAACACCTTGGCAAAGACCAGCACTTCTGGAACAATGTGCTCTGGACAGATGAGTCAAAGGTAGAGCTATTTAGCCACAGTACCAGAAGACATGTTTGGCGAACACCAAAGACAGCATTTGACCACAAGAACCTGATACCAACTGTAAAGCATGGTGGTGGAAATATTATGGTTTGGAGCAGCTCTGCTGCATCAGGGCCTGGGCAGCTCACCATCATAGAATCCACTATGAATTCTTCATTGCACCAGAGGGTGCTTGAGGATAATGTGAGGCCATCTGTCGGAAAGTTGAAGCTCAACCGAAGGTGGACCTTGCAACATGACAATGACCCTAAATATACCAGTAAATCCACCAAGGAATGGCTGAAAAGAAAGAAATGGAGGGTTCTGGAATGGCCAAGTCAAAGCCCGGATCTAAATCCCATCGAGATGTTGTGATTCGAGATGATTTGAAACGAGCTGTGCATGCAAGAAACCCCTCAAACATCGCACAGCTGAAATAATTCTGCATAGAGGAGTGGGCAAACATTTCTCCCAGTCGATGTCAGAGACTGGTAGACAGTTATAAGAAACGCCTACTTGAGGTTGTTTCTGCCAAAGGGGGCAACACCACCTATTAGAGCCAAAGGTGTACTTACTTTTTCCACATGCGAAATTTGCATTTATGTTTATTTAAGTTATACAATGGACTACAAAATGTAAATGTTTCATGATATTTGTTATATTATATCACCTTTATCTATCAATATTGTTTAAATGAAGATCAAATAGCTGAATGTTAAAATATGTTGAAAAAGTCAAAACTTTAAATGGGGTGTATTTACTTTTTCGTGTGTGTGTGTGTGTGTGTGTGTGTGTGTGTGTGTGTGTGTGTGTGTGTGTGTGTGTGTGTGTGTGTGTGTGTGTGTGTGTGTGTGTGTGTGTGTGTGTGGTGTGTGTTTGTGCGTGTGCGTGTGTGCGTGCGTGCGTGTTGAAAATTTATTGTCGTCTGAAAATAAAAAAACTTGTGAAAAGAATAGATGGATACCTTGGTTGGAATATTGTGGCAGGTAAAAATACTGCTAATGGTTGGAAATGATGGCATGTTAGACATTGGAGAAAAGAGGAGGGTTTGCACACTCTTGTCATTTCTATTTCCATGAGACATGTGGGTAATGTAGGTGATTTTCAGGATACAATGATCATCATGTCAAGCTCATTTTGTCAACCACTTTAATTGTTTACAATATAATATGAGTTTGCATTATGGCCTAAAAATTCAAAGTAAATTGCACCCATTGAGCATCTGTGAGATTATATTTTATGACACATTTGTGCCCGACCTCAGGCTTTTCAAAAGTCGTTCAGCCCACTGATGTTGTGGCATGCCTTGTTACTCAGAGGTGGCATAAACACTCTTAACTATTTTTGTATCAAGAAAAAGCTTTTCTTTTCTCATTGACCTTTTTGATGTTTCCAGCCATGACTTTTTCTTTCAATACTTTCCCAGTTGTCTGCTCCGCTCTTTCTTTGTATGCTTGTTTGCTTGTCGCTTATTGCTTCTCCCTGCTCTATATCTGTGTCTCTTCTTTTTTCCCTGCATTTCTGTTCTTTGACCACTTTTCACGTCCCGTGTTTTGCCTTGTCCCAACTTGACCAGCCTATTCACTCTTCTACTGGATGAAGGCCTCCCTCAATATGGTCCATTCTGTTTTATTCAATACAATTTGGGGTCACTGTACATCAGCAAACTTCAATTTTAACTGATCATCTGATCTTTGGTCTCAATCTGGTCATTTTCCATCTGCAGCTCAATGGAATACTGTTCCCCCCTCTGGGCTGGTGCTCCTGCCTCACACCTAGCTCGTCTTCACGCTGTTGAAACCAAAGCTTTCAGAATCATTGGAATCTCCCGCAATGAAGCTAACTCCAAGGACGTTTCACTCACTCACCGCAGGCAGGTTGGTGGTCTTTCTGTCTTCTACCGACTCCTATCCGGCCTAGCTCCCCCAGCTCTATCTGTGCTCTGTCCCCCAAATATTCCTACAGGTCGCACAATATCTGCCAGCAACCCTCTTATGGTGAAATTGCCGAAATCAAGACTCTCTGCTCACCTTCACTCTTTCATTCCCCTTTTCTCCTGCCTCTGGAACAAACTCCCACACTCTCTTCAATCCCACTTCTCCCTCCAGGTCGTTAAAACAGCTGTTCACCACCATCTCTTATCTTCCCCCATCCAAAACCTTGATCTTTTCTACCCCTGTTAATTCACCCCCGATCCACTTTTTTTGAAATACCGACTTCTTTCCTGGAAGTTCCCCCCCCCCCCCCCCACTGCCTTCCCACGCCTCCTCCCCCCCAAACCCTCTCCCACCCACAGATCTCCCGATGTCCCTGTTCTCTGCTGTTGTACTTGTGTGCTTCCCTCTCTTCCCCCATCTTGTCTCTCGCTCCCTTTATTGTATGTTTTGTGTGTCCGTTTTTTGTGTGATTGATGTTAGCTCTTACACGAGCCTCGATCTTGTATACAAACCAAAAAAAACAAAAAAAATCTGCCTCTTTCAGGGCCCTGTCTCGTTTGCCAGTTTGTAATTCTCTTGGTCCCTACCGGTTTTGTCTTTTCTTATTCCTACATCCTCAACCCAATTCCATTTCAGGTTTTTTTTTATCGTGACAATAATGTGAAGGAATTTTATTTTCTGTCTCATCCATTTGGATTGCTTTTGTTATCCCTTTTGTTTATGCCAAAACAGCATCTTTCCAAACTTTATATGGTGAAATGTTCAGCTCTATCTTTGTTAAGGACCATGTTTCATGGCCATACATAATTTCAATGAGAACACACACCATTTCTAAATTTTATTTTTCACACCACCCAAGTGCAGTTTCCTTTTCATGTGTTTTTAAAATGTCCAAATGCTGCCCATCTTGCTTTAGTACATCTCTTCCCTTCTTCTAAGTGATCCATTCCAGTATTCCTTTTTAGCCCATGCACACAAAAGTGAAAAACGGGATTTCTCAGTTGGTTCATATCCGTCCATCCGTCTGTCTGTCTACAAACGTCAGTTTATGATCGAGGAACAACTTAAGTGAAATGAATGTTATATTTTGAACACGAATCGGAAAACAACCCTGCCATTTAACAGGATTTTGTCTTTGAATTCCTCCCGATGGCAAATGCGCAGAGAGAAGTGAAATGGTTTTCTTACTCTGTGCGTTTACCTGACAGACAAACAAAATTGAAAATCATTCCAAACAGGAAACTTACTGTTTTTAAGGACGTTATAAAGGACACATACAATTGTGAGGCACCAATAACGAATGTAATGTGTTAGATATAAGGTGGTGTAATAGACACTGTGTCAACTGCGGTAAAATGGGGGTAAATTCTGGAATTTTTTTATTTATACGACTTTTACAATCTTTATTTTATTTAAATTGAATTACATACTTGAACACTGTAGAACACAAATTGCCTTATTTGCACTTTCAAAACCCATCCGTTTTGTAGTATTTGGACATGTTAAATCAGGTGGTGTATAACATAGGATATTTGAACTTTCAAAAAAGATGTGGATACTGTCTGATTCAATCCTGAATCTGTTATTGATCTTTTTTTTTAGGAATAATTTGGAAATACTGGAGAGAAGGCTAATTACATCGTAATTCTTATGAGTCTATCTTATGTCCTTTATTGTGTCAGTCCAAGCTGAGAGTTCTTTCAAGTTATGGGGACTCTTCCAATAATCTAAACACCTTTTTTGCATATGCAGGGTGAGTCAAAAGTAGCGCCCGATTTCTGTATATATATATATATATATATATATATATATATATATATATATAACTATATACAACTGACAGAAATATATATATATAACTATATACAACTGACAGAAATATATATATATAACTATATACAACTGACAGAAATATATATATATAACTATATACAACTGACAGAAATATATATATATAACTATATACAACTGACAGAAATATATATATATAACTATATACAACTGACAGAAATATATATATATAACTATATACAACTGACAGAAATATATATATATAACTATATACAACTGACAGAAATATATATATATAACTATATACAACTGACAGAAATATATATATATAACTATATACAACTAACAGAAATATATATATATAACAATATACAACTAACAGAAATATATATATATAACTATATACAACTGACAGAAATATATATATATAACTATATACAACTGACAGAAATATATATATATAACTATATACAACTGACAGAAATATATATATATAACTATATACAACTGACAGAAATATATATATATAACTATATACAACTGACAGAAATATATATATATAACTATATACAACTGACAGAAATATATATATATAACTATATACAACTGACAGAAATATATATATATAACTATATACAACTAACAGAAATATATATATATAACAATATACAACTAACAGAAATATATATATATAACTATATACAACTGACAGAAATATATATATATATATATATATATATATATATATACGTATATATATATATATATATATATATATATATATATATATATATATATATATATATATATATATATATATATATATATATATATATATATATATATATAGTGTTGCGGAGATGAGGACTGTATTTTTTTGATTGTGTTGTATTGTGGTAAATTGGTGTGAATTATTATTATTGTTGTTATTGTTATTCTGTGCCTCCTGCCTCCGGAGCTGTGTAAAGATCAAAAGGGCGTTCCATAATTAGTCCACAAGCATACACGTCAGCCAATCATAGAATATCCATGTTCGATAGTTATATCTTATTCTGTGTTTTAGGATAAGGCTGTGTCTCCCATTAATAGAAATACTCCATTGCACCAGTGAAAGAGATAGATTCCCTTCATTCCCACTCCCAAAACTTCCATTCCCATTCCCAAAACCTCCCTTCCAATTGCCTTCCGCATTTTGGGCGGTTTTCTTCAACCACCATTGGCCACGAGGCAGGGTTGGGGAAGAAAGGCGTGTCTCCACCTCGTCATAGAGGGGAGGAGTGAGCCAGCCCCACTCGACCAACCATGAGCCAGGGGTTTGGCTAGAGAGGGCGGAGGAAGAGCGATCGGGGAGGTTCGAAAAGGTTGAGGGGCGGGGGCCTATATAACCCAAGGCAGGGCGTGTCCAGAGAGAGATGCGTTTTTACAGAGGAGAGATGCACTTTGAGTTGGTCTGAGTTGGTTGGGAGTCGGTCGTCAAGTGCAGAGTGGTGAAGAGTCAGTCAGTAGAGGTGGTGGTCAAGTGGTTGCGTTGGTTGCGGTGAGGAGTCGGTGGTAAAGAGTGAGGGACCAAGAAAGAGAGAGAAAGAGTCCTGAAGCAAGAGAGGAAGTTGTTGAACTGGGTGGGACTAAGCAAGAGAGGAAGTTGTTGGACTGGGTGGGACTAAGGAAGGAGAGAGAACCCGTCACACCAATCCCCCAAGCTCCGCGTTGGCTCCACCAAGCGTTCACCTCCACCAAGGCTCCACCAAGCTCCACGTTGGCTCCACCAAGCGTTCACCTCCACCAAAGCTCCACCAAGCTCCGTGTTGGCTCCACCAAGCGTTCACCCCCACCAAAGCTCCGCCAAGCTCCGCGTTGGCTCCACCCAGCGTTCACCTCCAGCCATCCACATCCTGCCATTCCTGCAATTCCCCGCGTGAGTCAGTGTCTTTTGTTTGTTCTGTCCTGGGTTAATTAAGACTGTAGGTAAGCTAATCATTTTCCCTGTGTCACCTGCGTCTTATGTGCTTGTAAATAAACGTGACTGCTTTCTTTTTGCTTGTGTGTAAATAGTCAATAAATTCAGTCGTATTTCCAAACCTTTCTTGGCCTTCGTTTTCCTCTTTACATTGCGTCGTTTTCGTCTTTTCCCCTCATTGAGCAGCTGCGGTGCGATCCGGCCAAAGTCCTGGGTGAATCGGGTGAGTCAGGGATCCTGTTAGGTCGCGGTTAAATACACCACCGCTCGGTCATCATAACATCTAAACCGCGATCTGTAACAATTGGTGTCTGGGAGTGGGATTCGAGGCCCGAACCAAATTTTTAAAACGAATAGAAAAAAAAAAAATTTGGTCAAAATTACGAGCTGCCGAAATTTGTTTTGTTTAAAGCAAAACCCGAATTTTGAAATCGCGCCATGGCTGGTCAAGGCGACGGGATGCCGCTGGGAGAGAAGAGGGGTTAGGAGTAACCCAGGATCAAATGGAGGGGAGCAATGAGGAGGCGGTTGAGGGAGTATCAGACGCACAAAATGGCGCGCTCGCGCACGTGGTTGAAGAGTCCCAAAATAGCGGCGCCGCGGAGGGCGAGCCCGCGGTGGCGGCTGGGGACGCTGGGCAAACCGGGTTTGACCTCAGATTATTCTTGACCCAACTGAATGCAAAAATGGATAGTATGGGGGGCCAAATGGGGGCAATGAGGGACGAAGCGAGGGGTACCGGTGAGGGATTAGACAAGAAATTTGGGAAGTTAGACAATAATTTTGAGGAGTTAGACAAGAAATTTGGGAAGTTAGACAATAATTTTGAGGGGTTAGACAACGGGATAAAAGAGGTGAGACATGGGTTAACGGGGGTGGAAAATAGAATGGCTGCCCAGGAGAATCAGATAGAGGGGATGAAAAATGGGTTAATGGGGCTAGAAAATAGGATGGAGGACAAATTGCGGGAAATAGGGGAACAATCTGCCAGGGAAATCAAACGAATGGGAAACCAGATAGAGGAGGTGCAAATCGGGTTAGAAAGTAAACTGGATGCTCAGAGGGATGAATTGGGACAGATGAGGGTGGCATCTACAAAAGAGATGGGGGAGATGAAAGAGGAGATACGACGAGGTGTGGGTGAGGAGGTTTCGGGGCTACGCGAGGAGGTAAAGCGAGGTGAAAAGCGTATAGAGGAAGAGGTGAGAAATAATACGGCTAAGTTACAAGGGGGAATAGAAGATCTGACGGAGGAGGTGGAACAGCTGACAGAGGGACAAACTAAGTTAGTGGAGCAGGTTCAAAGGAACACTGCAGTACTCGGAGGGTTAAAGGCGACACAAAAAGAAATTAAAAACGAATTAATAGCGACACAGAGGCAATGTCAGATGGTACGGGAGGAACTGACAATGAGGGTGGACGAGGTGACAGAGATAATGGAGACAAAGGATCGGCAGGTGAGGATGCACATAGAGACGGTCACGGTAGCCCTAGAGGACGAACTTGAGGAGACGCACCGAGAAATAAAAGAGGTTAAACAAAAACTAGAGGAAGTGGAAGAAGAGGTGAGTGAAATTAAGAAGGGACGGACAGAAACTAAGAGAGAAATCCAGGATGAGGTAATGGAATATGTGCAAGGTCGGTGCTCAACTCATGATGTGATGCTCACTAACCAAATAAAAAGTTTGCAGGTGGCAAAGGAGGTGCGAAGACGAAGTACGGAGGTGAGTGGCAATGTATATGATGTGAGGAAAGCTTCAGTCGGCTTGGGGATTGGTTTGGATCCGGGTGTTCGTGAAAGGCCGTTGGTGAAGTGTGTGACAGGTCAGGTGTGCGAAAAAAGAGGTGTGCGAGAATGTCCGACCATGGGGTGTGTGAGGAAAAAGTGCACGCCGAGGAGTGAGTGTGCCGTCAAGAGTGAGTTGGTCGAAGCGCGTGTGCGAGGGGGTACATGGAAGCGCGGTGTGGTGAGTGTTACGGAGGAAGTAACGAAAAAGTGTGCGCGAGAGAGGTGTGTAACGGACGGGTGCATGGGGAAAGCGCATGCTGTCGAGAGTAAGGGTGAGTGCGCTGTCAAGAATGGAGGTGAGAGTAGTGAGAGTGAAACGGGGCGTGAGTTGGTTGTGACAGGTGAGCGAGGATGTACACCTGGAATGGAAGGATGCACACCTGGAATGGTAGAGCGTGTGTGGGAAGGCACATTTGAGTTGGTAGTGAGGCACGTGGTTGGGTGTGCGAATGAGAGCACACCTGTGATTGTCACAGAGGAAGTGACCGAGGAGGGGGCGCGAAGAGGTGTGTTGGTGAGGTGTGCGACCAACGAATGTGTGCCAAAGTGTTCGGTGGTCAGGTGTGTGACCAAGTCGGCGAGCGGAATGAGTGTACCGAGGTGTGTAAGGAAAGGTACGAGGAGAATGGGAACAGCTGCATGTATGAGCAAGAAAGGGGTAGCGTATGCTTGTAAGAATCAAGGTGAAGCGTCGACGGTAACCAGGCTAGAGGTTAGAACGACTTATAGCCGAATCAGGCCCTCGGTGCGCGTCGGGCAGCTTCGCGTGCCGCGAGAACCAGCGGGGATCCGAGCCACGGCGGGTTCGAAAGGACCGCCGTGCGCGATCCACGCTGGGCCTCGCGTGGAACGGCCGCGTCCGGGCTCCACTAGGCGGAGCGGGCCGCCCGATAGGAAGGGTCGTTATGGCGACCACGTTTTGTTGAGACGTGCCGGCAGGTCGAGATCGGGACATTGGATGGCTCCACGCCGAGGTGGTGCGTGGGATCTCGGCCCGGGTAAGCCCCCGCCCCTGCCCCGAATGCGGGACGCATCCAGCCGCCGGCACAAAAGAATCCGCGTTCATTGCTCGGCTGTACGAAGCCGGGCTGTAGACGTAAATTGGCGCACCGAGAGGATGTATTAAGTAGACGGGTGATAGTGATAATGGTAGTGATTCAATACGAAATTTGTAATAGTGGGTAGAATTGGCAGTAAATGGAAAATTTAGAATTGGTTGGAATATGGACGAGCAAAATTGATAGAGAGACCCCCGATGTGGTGGGATGGCAAATCCACCATCCCTCACAGGTGGGGGCAAATGCACAATAGTTTATGGGGTGGCTATGACAACCGAGCCAGGGAGGGCTTGGATAATTGTAGGGATCTAGCGAAGATGACATTAGGTAACGTTAAAATTAGTTAGTGACTGATACCTGTAGTGGGGACGCAGGTAGATTAGTGTGGATTATAATGACGTGGGAGCGCAATAGTTTAAAGGGACGACTGGGAAGCGCAAGTTTCAGAGGGGAGTAGTTAGCTGAGATGATGCCGTGTGTGTGAGGATTCAACAGGTGTGATTGCACAGGTGTGCAACTGAACAGGTGTGTGGAGCAGTGTATGAGGGAGTAGTGGTGATGTGTGTTGTGTTGACCAAATGGTCCAGGAAGAGGAGGAGGGTGCAGGTGGCACCAGGTAGGATTGCACAGGTGTGCAACGACAGGTGAATGAAAGACAGGTGTATGGAATAAATGGTCTGGAGGATTGGAATGGATGGTCGTGGAGTGAGAATGGTGGAAATTGTGGAGTGGAGTGGATGGTGCGAAGGTGTGAATGGGGGAAGAGTGGACCCCCATCACGGATACCCGGGGCGGGTAGTGTAAGTGTTAGGTAGAGGGTACAGGTAAATTGTGGTTGGATATTGGTATCTGTGGTACGGGTGACAGAATGGTATTTGGATGGGTGCATTAGTGTTGTGGAAATGGCTGGGCGTGTAGCCTGTTAGTGTGTGTAGTTGGTTTGGGCACTCCACCACTGTGAGGATGTCGGCCAGGTGAGGCCGCAGGTGGGCTCTGGGAGCCGTTAGTGTCAGTGGGGCCCGAGGATCCGGAGGACGGACCCGGGTAGCCCAGTGCCAGAGAGGGCACCGAGTGGGGAGAGCGCCAGAGGGCCTTCCCCAGGTAGTTAGGTTAGGGCAGGGAGCAGGTAAGCTCGGAGGCAACTGCAGTGGTGGGGGTGTGCAGGTGGGTAGACCTGCTGGGAGAGTTACATGTCGCGGCCCAGAAATTGTGCGAGGGCACCGGGAGATGAATCGGGGGAGTGAGACCCCAAATTGAAAAGCACCACAGTTTGGTCAATGGGAATTGGTTTTTAGAACCCGTAGTGTAAGTTGGCCAATGGATTGGCAGGGAAAGACCCTGGGTAGTGTAAAGTGTGTTAATGTCATTTAGAAAGTAGTTAGGATGAAGTCTCCTCGCACCATCTGCATCCACTCACCTGAGGTGATAGGTACTCCGCACCATGCCATGTTTAATTATTTTTGATGCAAATGTTTTGGAATGTGAGACGCATCATGACGTGGGTGTGACATTGTGCTTTGATGTTCCATCTCTGCCTCCTTATGAGGATTGATGATGAATTTGGTGATGGCAAATTTTGAAGTAGAGGGATTGTGGAGACGAATTTGGTGTAGGGGAAATATGGGGAAGACGTGACAGTAGTGACGAATTTGTAAATGTGTAGATTTTTGTACATATGGGGTAAGGGCAAGGGTAGGGTAGGTGACAGGGGGGTGACGTACGGTAGGGACGAGCTTTCTCACTTCGCCCTCCGTACGCATTTCGCCTTGCATTGCCTTATTGATGTGTACCCTTGTGACCTTACCCCTCGCTCAATTGTCTTTCCCCTTTTGTCTCCCACATGACCTGTGCGCCATTGGGTGCCGAGGGGAGCGTGCGTGGGTCGGCCATTGTGCGCCCGAAATTCCCAGAACCAGCTGTCTGCATCGATGCACCACATTATGGACCACATGCCTGTGGCCGAGCACCACTTATGGACCCCATGGGTTTGGGCATGGCCCCTCTGCTGGAACCGGCCATGAGGGCCCGAAATCTTGCTGGCGGACCTTGGCCACAGGGCACCGATGCCCCACAGGTGAACCACACTAGTCGGCCCTGTGGGCCATAAATAAAATAAATAAAAAGGACACATTGGGTGCAAGTTTTAATACAAATAGGCCGCCAGTAAGCAAAGCAAAATGAAAATGACAACATCTGGAAGACAAATAATAATCACCAGCAGAGGGAGCCGAAGAGCAAGAGACACCTGCAGGGTTAGGGGTTGTTGTTTTTATTTTCATGAACAATGGTGACTGCACCGATTGGTGCTTGGGTGTGTATTGAGGCGTTTTTATGGTGCTTTCATGGTGCGTCGATGCAGAGCAGACTGTCTCCCCCCCAGAAAGAACAATCACAGGTCCTGGGTTAGTTTTGTAAATAAAAGTAGCGTCAAGTGTAAATAATGCTCCCCACCGTCAGTGTATAGTTTGAAGACCATTCCACGATTCGGTTAACTGTGGGCGTAAGTCTGTTAGGCAGGGTGCAATGGAGCGGCGGGACACATTTATTTATGTTTTAAAACTGTCGCACTCAGGGTCAGGTTAAAAATAGAGGGAACTACACCTACGTGTCACACTAAAAGTAAAAGTTGTAGGCCCGGGACGTGCCTAAGAGGAGGAGGGTGCAGTGTTGCGGAGATGAGGACTGTATTTTTTTGATTGTGTTGTATTGTGGTAAATTGGTGTGAATTATTATTATTGTTGTTATTGTTATTCTGTGCCTCCTGCCTCCGGAGCTGTGTAAAGATCAAAAGGGCGTTCCATAATTAGTCCACAAGCATACACGTCAGCCAATCATAGAATATCCATGTTCGATAGTTATATCTTATTCTGTGTTTTAGGATAAGGCTGTGTCTCCCATTAATAGAAATACTCCATTGCACCAGTGAAAGAGATAGATTCCCTTCATTCCCACTCCCAAAACTTCCATTCCCATTCCCAAAACCTCCCTTCCAATTGCCTTCCGCATTTTGGGCGGTTTTCTTCAACCACCATTGGCCACGAGGCAGGGTTGGGGAAGAAAGGCGTGTCTCCACCTCGTCATAGAGGGGAGGAGTGAGCCAGCCCCACTCGACCAACCATGAGCCAGGGGTTTGGCTAGAGAGGGCGGAGGAAGAGCGATCGGGGAGGTTCGAAAAGGTTGAGGGGCAGGGGCCTATATAACCCAAGGCAGGGCGTGTCCAGAGAGAGATGCGTTTTTACAGAGGAGAGATGCACTTTGAGTTGGTCTGAGTTGGTTGGGAGTCGGTCGTCAAGTGCAGAGTGGTGAAGAGTCAGTCAGTAGAGGTGGTGGTCAAGTGGTTGCGTTGGTTGCGGTGAGGAGTCGGTGGTAAAGAGTGAGGGACCAAGAAAGAGAGAGAAAGAGTCCTGAAGCAAGAGAGGAAGTTGTTGAACTGGGTGGGACTAAGCAAGAGAGGAAGTTGTTGGACTGGGTGGGACTAAGGAAGGAGAGAGAACCCGTCACACCAATCCCCCAAGCTCCGCGTTGGCTCCACCAAGCGTTCACCTCCACCAAAGCTCCACCAAGCTCCGCGTTGGCTCCACCAAGCGTTCACCCCCACCAAAGCTCCGCCAAGCTCCGCGTTGGCTCCACCCAGCGTTCACCTCCAGCCATCCACATCCTGCCATTCCTGCAATTCCCCGCGTGAGTCAGTGTCTTTTGTTTGTTCTGTCCTGGGTTAATTAAGACTGTAGGTAAGCTAATCATTTTCCCTGTGTCACCTGCGTCTTATGTGCTTGTAAATAAACGTGACTGCTTTCTTTTTGCTTGTGTGTAAATAGTCAATAAATTCAGTCGTATTTCCAAACCTTTCTTGGCCTTCGTTTTCCTCTTTACATTGCGTCGTTTTCGTCTTTTCCCCTCATTGAGCAGCTGCGGTGCGATCCGGCCAAAGTCCTGGGTGAATCGGGTGAGTCAGGGATCCTGTTAGGTCGCGGTTAAATACACCACCGCTCGGTCATCATAACATCTAAACCGCGATCTGTAACAATATATATATATATATATATATATATATATATATATATATATATATATATATATATATATATATATATATATATATATATATATATATATATATATTTCTGTCAGTTGATTGTTTGTTTGCCATTTGTATTACAGTGCACAAGAAGGTAGAAATAAATGAATGACATGTTAATCGAACCATTTATTCGGGGGAAAATTATTACGGGGGAAACCCTTAGCTACATTCGTTGCCGTTTTCGGACGACAGGACTTCTTTCCAGTGGCTACCGACCCTGTTGCTTCAAATTTCTCGACAATCAATCGTATGTTTCTTCCCTGGGGTGGGTTAATATCGAATTCCTGTGCCAAACGGCGTGCCGCCATCGTTGGTCGTTCATTACATTTGTAGTAATGTTTCACGGCCGCAATGCGTTGATTCATTGAAAGGTAATTCATGGTTCAATTTGGTGCAACTTCAGTAACTTTCCAAACTCTCAGCAATAACCTGCAAAAAAAAAAAAAAAAAAAATTTAGGTAATTAATAATCTGCAAGACAATTATTAACAACATGACATCCCAGAAAGAATCTGACAGCCGAAAAAACAGAAATCGGGCGCTACTTTTGACTCACCCTGTATAGTTGAGAATCGTGGAAGAGCTAGTAATATCACATGGAACTGATCAGGATGGAACAGGACAAAAGGAACAGCAGAGGGAGAGGGAAAATCAGCAACAGCAGAACCAGAGGTCAAGACAGAGGGTGACAGACAAACAATGGAAGTGGGAAGGAATGGGGTGTAGGGGAGGATGCATGAGGTGGACAACATGGGTACAGAAGGAAACTCTCAGGAGGGAAATCTGGATTTGGAAGGAAGAGGGATTGGATTTGGGGTGGATGATGAAGGGGATGGGGGTGATTGGGAGGGGTTATCGAGGGTCATGGTTTTGGATTGAGAATGACCTCAAATGGTGATCAGCTGTCTTGAAGACATTGAGGGAAGAATGACATTGAAGAGGATGTGGAAGTTGGTTCAACAGGAGGGGAAAAGAAGGAACAAAGGAGTGTAAGAGGAAGCCTTACTTTCCAAACAGTCAGTTTCACCATATTAAGGGTTGATCATGGACCGTGTGTGAGCCCTGCAGAAACCTGCGGAGTACAAAGCATGGAAAGAACAGAGGGAGCAAGACCATAAAGGAGGCAGTAGAAGAGACCACCAAATTGTCTGCAATGGCAGAGTGCTAGGCCTATAGAATCAGCTCCATTGCAGGAGATTTTTCCTTAAAGTTTTCACAGCGTATTTTTTTTCACAAATGATCTTAAAGGTCTTAGTTTCCACAGTGTCAAGTTGAGCAGGATGTGAGGCAGGAGAGACAGCCAAGAGGGGAGAGCAGCACTCCATCAAGCTGTGGATTAAAGCCTTATAGGTAGATAGGAGTTGAGGTGTGCCAATGAAGGACTTTGTATGACGGAGGAGGTACAGTCAGCAGCTGGATTTAGAGGCCACCTTTGAAATGTGGTTTGCCCAAAAAAGATCATGGATGATACTGAGACCCAGGAGTTTTAATGATTGAACTTCCTCAATGGGGATAGTTAAGAAAGTAGATTGGGGGGTTTGTCACACAGACCATTTCGGAGAGAGATTGTGAGAGTGTGAGGTTTGTTAGAAATCAAGACATATGCATTGTCTTGCAGCCTGTCTTTCTGAATGGCAGAGAGTGGAGTCATCAGCAATAAGATTAATAGGATTTTCCAGAGACTTGGAGAGATCATTGTTGAAGATGACAAATAGGACTTGGCCCAGATCAATAGTTTGGGGCACTCCAGACTTGACAGAGAGAGGAAATGAAAGGATTCTGGTGAGTACCACACACCGGCTATGAAAAGAATGTCACACTGGCTGAGTCAGTAAGCCATGTGTAGAGGTGACCTTGGATGACATGGGCAGAGAGTTTGGAGAGCAAGGTGGGATGCCAGACTGCATTGAAAGCTCAAGATACAGTGCCTTCAGAAAGTATTGACAAACCATGACCTTTTCACATTTTGTTGTGTTACAGCCTGAATTTAAAATGGATTAAATTGAGTTTTGTTTTGTCACTGATCTAATGGGGGTAGAGGCACTGTTGTCTCGAAGCAGACTAGTTCACCCCTCCCAGCCCTTTTTGTTCTGTGAAGAGACAACTTTCTATACTTGTCTTGTTTCAATCCAAGGGGATGGTAGTTCTGCTTTTGTTTTCTTTGGGTAGCCACCACCTCGAGTGGCTCTGTAGGCTTTGTGGTGGACAATATCCCATAAAACAAATCCACAAATAATACCCCCATAATGTCAGTGGAATTTTTGTTTTCGAAGATTTTACAAAATAATTAAAAATGAAAAGCTGAAATGTCTTGAGTCAACAGGTATTCAACCCCTTTGCTGTGACACTTCAAATTGAGCTCAAGTGCATCCAATTTACTTTGGTTATCCTTGAGATGTCTCTACAACTTGATTTGAGTCCACCTGTGGCCAATTCAATTGATTGAACATGATTTAGAAAGGAACTCACCTTTCTATATAAAGTCCCGCAGTTGAGGGTGCATGTCAGACCAGAAACGCTACCATTAAATCCAAGGAAATGTCCATAGAACTCTGAGAACTCCAAGAGGCGGAGTTCTGGGGAAGGATATAAAACGATTTCTAGAGTGTTGAAAATTCCCAAGAGCACAGTGAGCTCCATCATTAGGAAATGGAAAGAATGTGGAACTACCCAGACTCTTCCTAGAGTTGGCCGTCTGAACAAAATGAGCAACCAGGAAAGAAGGACCTTGGTCATGCAGGTGACCAAGAACCGAATGACTACAGAGTTCCTTGGGTGAAAAGGGAGAATCTGCCGGAAGGACAACAATCTCTGCAGCACTTCACAAATCTAGGCTTTCTGGTAGAGTAGCCAGATGGAAGCCACTCCTGAGAAAAAGGCACATGGCAGCATGCCTGCAGTTTGCAAAAGGTCACGTGAAAGACTGAGAGCATGAGGAAAAATATTATGTGGTCTGATGAGATGAAAATTGAACTGTGGATTGATTGCAAAGCACTACATCTGGTGGAAACCGAGCACAACTCATCACCCATCGAACACCATCCCTACTGTGAAGCATGGTAGTGGCAGCATAATGCTATGGGGGTGCTTTGTAGTGGCAGTGACTGGGAAACTTTAAGGATCGAGGGAACAATGAATGGAGCGGAATACAGACAAATCCTTGAGGAGAACCTGCTTCAGAGTGCAAAAGACCTTAGACTGTGGCAAAGACTTGGGGTCAATGACCCCAAGCATACAGCCAAAGCAACACTGAAATTTCTTCAGAGCAAGAATGTGAAGGTCCTTGAATGGCCCAAGTCCTGACTTGAATTTCATTGAGAAGCTGTGGAAAGACTGGAAGATTGCTGTTTACCGACATTCCCCATCCAACTTGACAGAGCTTGGGCAAATCTGCAATGAAGAATGGGAGAAACTCCCCAAATCCAGATATGCAAAGCTGATACAGACATACCCAAGAAGAATCGAAGCTGTAATCGCTGCCAAAGGTGCTTCTGCAAAATCCTGACTCAGTGGGCTGAATACTTATGTAAATTAGATATTTCTGTCTTTCGTTTTCAATAAACTTGTGAAAATTTCTGAAAACATGTTTTCACTTTGTTGTAATGGGGTATTTTGTGTAGATTGGTGATAAAAATATTGAAATTTAATCCAATTTAAATTCAGGCTGGAAAACAACAAAATGCGAAAAAGTCATGGTGTGTCAATACTTTTTGAAGGCACTGCATGTCGAGATAGACGGCCCTGATCTCATGTCTGACATTGTTTTGGTGAGTCGACTCATGTCGAAGATGGAGCGTCTTGGTCTGAAACCAAAGTGGTGATCTGAGATGAGGTTGTTAAAGAAAAAGAAGGATTTCATATCAACTGTGATGATGGATTCCATGATTTTGCTGATGATTGGAAGTAAGCTGACAGGTTAGTAGTTAATGGGATCAGTTTTTGCACCTTTTTATGTCGTGCAGTAGTTGGCTGGTTTCCAAGCTGATGGAAGATGACCCAGTGCAAATGACAGGGTGAAAAGGGCAGAGAGAGGATGTGCAAGAGCAGCATGGCAGGTTTTTAGGACCCGTGAGTCCTGTCAGGGAGCAGAATCGAGCAGAGTCGAGGGTTGAAAGAGCCTTCTCCACATTCTCAGGTGCAAAATACACAGAGTCCCCGAGCAGTTGGGTTTGTTAGGGAAGGATGGGTACCGGGAGTGAGTGGTTGGGGACACAATATTTGGAAACAAACACAAAATTGAAGCATTCAGCCTTTTCATGAGCAGAGTAGGTTGTGGCGCCATTTGAAAAGAGGGAGGGAATGGAAGGGGAACATACTCCAGACACAGAATTAACGAGATGGTATTCATAGAATACTTACCCTGTGCAGTCAACTTGTTGCGAGCCAACTCTTAAGTTTTTGAACTTTTTTTTTCTTTGATCCAATATGGCTGCCAGACCACGTGAGCGATGACATCATAAATTTATATTCTCTAATATAATTGTTGCATAGATCACGCTCAATACATTTCAAACTGATCAGACTAAGCATTGTCCCTGTCGAATTATGATGTCATAATTTTGGCACCAATGACGTCGTCGTTAACGACACCTATTCCCCATGTGGAGTTCTTTACAATGAGCCATGTTTCGATTTTTTCCACAGAGCGGTTTTGGAGATATGGAGGTGCAACATTTTTTGTTTTTTCCAAGATGGCGCCTGTACCACATGACCTATGACGTCATGATTATCATTAAATTATTCTAAAGGAGGAAGCGCTCCTATGGTGAAAATTTAGTGTCCATCAGACCAACAGTTGCTCAAACAAATTAATAATGATCGGATGGATGTGTTGTATTTGTTGAATTATAACGTCATAATGAAGGCACTGATGACATCATCATTAACGTATCTTATTCTCCATGGGGAGTAGTTGAGAATGAGCCAGGTCTCAATTTTTTCCATGGAGTGGTTTCAGATATATAGAGGTGTGAAGTTTTTTCAAGATGGCGCCTGTATCACGTGACCTATGACGTCATAATAATCATTAAAATTTTCTACAGGAGGAGGTGCTTCTATGGTGAAAATTAATAATGATATACCGGGTTTTAGAGAAGGGAGAGAAGTTTAAAGCTCAGTCTTGAGGTTGGACAGATGTTGTGCTCTGGCTCTCAAGAGTGGACAAACACTTGTTGCGGACTTTTTGGAATGCACTGACATTGCCTTGGGTGGGATTAGCCTTCCAGGAAGAGAAGGCAAGTTGTTTCAGTGTAACCTCCTCACCACAGGAATCGGTGTACCATGGGTGGAAAGTAGGGTAACTGAAGACGAAATGGGATGAACCTGTGCATGAGAGAGGGAGCAGGTTTCTCTCGAATAATTCCCAGGCTGAGTTGACCTTGTAATTATTTTTTCCCAGTTTACTGGGAAGCAGTTCACTGCAATATTTAATTTATATATAACTATTAAATCTGCAGCATCCTTCCATCTTTTCATGATTTTAATGCAAAATGGATCTCATCGGTAGTCACTACCCAGCCAGCATGTCCAGCTGGGGCCCATATGAATCCTATGTGGGCTAACTTGTGGGTCCCAAGTGTGTCCCCACACGTCGGCCCCAGCTGGATTTGTCCATAGGCACCACCCAGGGGCCAACTGGGTTAGCCCACGTGGACAGGCCATGGGCTTTTTGTGGGCTAGCCCACATAGTGGGATGGCTACGTTGCTATTTGTAATGTCTGACATACCGGTAATGTTTTCTCACTCTGGATTTGTTCACATAATTCTTCCACATATTTATTATTGTGAACTCGGTTTGTGATAATGCTTCCATTTTCTTCTTTTTGGGCAAAAATCTCATCACGTCCTGTTTTTTGTTGTTGTTTTCTTGTCAATGTCTATCATGGTGAAATGATTTTAATGTGTTTACTAATCTTTTTGGAGTCTTAATTAGTTCGCAGTAGAGTCCCTGTATAAAGAGAGTTGCGCCATGCGCTGACCCGAGATTTCTGGTCACGTGATTTCGTGGCGCCATTTTGTGTCTAACTTCACCGTGCATGAACGTCAGCTTGGTACTGGAATGTTGTTTATTGCCAAACAAAATGACTGGTTGTTCTGCTTTTGGTTGTTCAAACCAATCTGGGAAATATAAGATGTATAGATTTCCAAGTGATAAAGTCAGAAGACAAATTTGGGAAGCGAAAGTCAGACGAAAGAGCTGGAAAGCGATCGACTCCTCGAGACTCTGCCAGGTAGGCCCACGCCGCTTGATGATCGATGTTCAAAAGCAATTCTATCTGCTCGGTTTTTTTTTGGTTGTCTGTCCGTTGAAAACCCTTTTAAAGGGAAGTGATTTGTGTTTGTTTATAATCTTCAAGGAGCTGACCAAAAATGCATTTCCGTGGGAAGAACCCTGCTCAATTTTTTTCGGGTAGTCCTAGCGGACCGCATATTGTCATTGATTGATGAAATGTCCCGGTACAGTGGTGACATTGCCTGGTCTGCGGTTGGGTAGTCTGCGGGCAATGTCACTGTACTTTTTCAGAGGGAATTAATTTTGATTTTATAGGGGTGGGAAACCCATGGTCCGTTTTGTTTTCAGTTGTCTGTCCGTCCATTCAAAACTTATTCCGAGGCAAGTTATTTTTTTGGTTTAAAATCTTTAGCCTAATCGGCAATCATAAAAGCAATTTTAGGGGGGGACATGCTCAATTTTTTTGCGGGTTGTGCAGCCATCCATACATCCAAAATTTGACGAGTTATTGTTTGCTTTTCTTTCTCTGTTTCTCTGTTTAATTACGGCTTGGCGCAGTCGAAAATTAAGTGTTAATTAAGTCGCCAGCTATGAAACATATTAATCGATCAGGCAATATCCATCAGAGTTCTGGGCAAGGGTGTAGTAATAAATGAACGTTTCAATCTTACTAGATGCCGATGACGTTTTCCTTATGTCAGAGACAGAAGCTGACTTGCAGCTTGTTAAATCATTACAATGGAAATTGAATATAAATGTCGATAAAACTAAAGTTGTACACTATAGAAATATGGCAATACCACGTACAGAATTTGTTTTAAGTGTGTTAGACTATATGTCGGCTGGAAGTCCTACACCGGAATTGCTCTCGGCACCCTTTAAAAAATATTGGATATGCCCACACTCCTTTCTAAAAGTTATTAAAATTCAGAGAACGACAGCATTGGTTTGTCTTACTTATAATGTTAGCTCTTATATGCAGTGTTGGCTTGTAATATGCATTGCCATACCACTTTTAATATCACCACACAGCTCTTTTTCACGGCAATAGCTGAGTTTTTGACAAAACAAATATCACCTGTATGTAATAATAAGACTAAATATGTGTAGTAAATTTTTTTTTAGCAGGTTTAGAATATATCACCCCATATCGCGAATGTACATGTATATCTAATCCGACACACTTAGACACAAAATGGCGTCCAAATTTGAGTTGACACAACTCTCTATATACAGGAACTCTAGTTCGCAGTATTCAACTTTTTCTTTCACTGCTTCAATTGTCTTCTCTTTCAATTCAATTCTCTTCTTTTCTCGATTTGGTTTTTGGTTATCTAATATATAACACGCCTAAACACTGACTCACGGACTGACTCACTCGTGTAAATTGTTCCGACTTTCTAGATGGGCTTTTCACAATGATGTAAATAAAGAAGAACATTGAAGGAAAAATCATAAAACAGTCCACAAGTGCCCATAAATGAAAAGATCCATAAACAAAAGTCAACAAGTGCAGCCTTACTCTGGCTCACGGACGGTCAAGTCACCAAAATCCATGGCATGTCACGTGATCTTGCATGGGCACAAACACTCCTCAAGGCAGCAGCCGTTCCTAGGTTTTCTGACGGTATGATTTGAGAAGTGATCTTGTATGCCTATATGTAGTGATATAGAGCCTCGATGTCGTATACAAAAAAAAAAAGTATCTAGGTTTTTGTCATTTACCTACCATGTACATTGGCGGGAAGTCGGAAACATTCTTCTTACGGATTGTGTACCGTGACTTAGGAAGTCATAACCATTCCTCCTTATAGATGGTGTGCAGTCCATAAACAATAATTGTAAACAGGCATACCTTATTTATGACATCATCTAATGAAAACATGCAAAATGACAGTTACACTGTTCTGCGCTATTGCGTTTTTGTCTTTTTTTTGTGTACAAGATCGAGGCTCGTGTAAGAGCTAACATTAATCACAAAAAAGACAAACTGACACATAAAACAAAAGATAAAGGGAGCGGGAGACAAGATGGGGATAGAGAGGGAAGCACACAAGTACAACATTTGAGAACAGGGACATCAGGAGATCTGTGGGAGGGAGAGGGCTTGGGGGGAGGAGGCATGGGAAGGGGAGGGGGAAGAGGAGGAGGGGGGGCGGGGGATGGCTGACCGTTAATTTAACCTAGACCAGATATGAAATCGTTATTTCTCGACCAGTCTGTTATGGAATTGTTACTATTCTAAGTTCCATCAAAAAGGAACGATTCTAACTTAAAATGATGATAACTTGAAATGGCTCTGTTATTAATGATGTGCAATGTTGGAACATCTACAATAATATTACCATCACTGTTTTTGATTTTAACTTTAATTTACAAGTTCAATCCATTTTCTCTTTCACTTTAGAACCATAAACTCCATTTCTTAGCGTTGCATAGCAACACATTATAATGTAAACTAGAACGGCACTCTTCGACGTCACGACGTCGACCGATATGGCTCCACCCACATTATTACATCATTATAATACTTGTATAAAGATTGTTTTTAAATCCATTCAGCTGTTCTCAAGTTATCGTATTTTTTTACCTGACATGACCTCTGACCTTTGGTCTTTTGATGCGATAATCCGATCAGTTCATCTTTGCATCATATATACTTATGCCAAGTTTGTTCAAAATCCCATCACTTGTTCACAAGTTGGCATGGCAACATAATTTTTACTTAACTTGACCTCTTGACCCCAAAATTTAATCAGTTCGTGTTTACATCATTATACATACCTGTACCAAGTTTTAATTTAATTCCCTTCAGCTGTTCCCAAGTTATCACATTTTTACCTGACATGACCTCTGACCTTTGACCTCTTGATGCCATAATCCGATCAGTTCATCTTTGCATTATCTATACTTATACCAAATTTGCTCAAAATCCCATCACTTGTTCACAAGTTGGCATGGCAACATAAATTTTACTTAACATGACCTCTGACCTTTGATCTTGCGACCCCAAAATCAAATCAGTTAATCTTTACATCATTATTCAGTCGTGGCCAAAAATATTGGCACCCTCGCACTTTTTTCAAATAACACAATTTTCTCTAAAAAATAAGTTTAAACGAACAAACTTATTTGGTCTCCACAATTCTTTATTTCACTGTTAATATTACAGAACCTTTGTTTTTGATTCAGAACTTAATATATCCTTTTAAATCAGAAAATAAATGGCTTTGACAAAATTATTGACACCCTCGACTCAATATTTGGTAGCACGGCCTTTGGACAAAATAACTGCAGTCAAGCGCTTCCTATAGCCATGAATGAGCTTCCTACACCTCCCTACTGGCAGTTTGGCCCACCCTTCATATGCAAACTGCTCCAGTTCTCCCAGATTTGAAGGGTGCCTTCTCCCAACTGCTGTTTTCAGATCTCCCCACAGGTGTTCAATGGGATGTAGATCTGGACTCATTGCTGGCCACTTCAGAACAGTCCAGCATTTTGTCTTGAACCATTCCTGGGTGCTTTTTGAAGTGTGTTTGGGGTCATTGTCCTGCTGCAAGACCCATGACCTTCGATGGAGACACAGGTTTCTGACACTGGGAACATTGCGCTCCAAAATGCCTTGTTTATCTCCTGATTTCATGATGCCATGCACACATTCAAGGCAACCAGTCTCATCTGTCCACAGGACATTCTCCCAGAAGGATTTTGGCTTGTTCAGGTGTGTTTTGGCAAACTCCAGTCGGGCTTTCTTTTGTCTCTCTCTCAGCAGTGGGGTCCTCCTGGGTCTCCTACCATAGAACCCCCTTTCATTAAGTTCGTGATGGATGGTGCGAGTTGAAACCATCGTACCTTGTGTCTGAAGGTCAGCTTGAATCTGTATGGCAGTTGTTCGAGGTGCTTTCTTCACCATTCGAACAATCCTTCACTGTAATCTTCGATCAAGTTTTCTCTTACGGCCACGTCCAGGGAGGTGTGCTGCAGTGCCATGGGCCTTAAACTTCCTGATAACATTGCAGACAGTGGACACAGGAACTTCAAGGTCTCTGGAGATGGACTTGTAGCTTTGAGATTGTCCATGCTTGGCTACAATCTTGTGTCTGACCTCCTCAGACAATTCTCTGGTTTTCTTTCATTTCTCCATAGTCATTGCGGTCAAATAGTGACACAAAACAGCAGAATGAATCCTTTTCTCTATTCAAACTGGTGGAATGAGTGATTTTTATATTGCAAACACCTGCAACTCACCACAGGTGAGTTCAATTCCCAAGTAAAGGAGAATCACCTGCTTGAAATCTAATTATTTCTAACAACTTCTAAAAGGTGCCAATAATATTGTCCGGACCATTTTAGGATTTCTGTGTGAAATAAGCTAAGACAAACAAAAGGAAACAAGAAAAACATCGTGCAGAGAACGATACTTGAAAAATCCTTTCTCAAACACACAAAAAACAAAAAAAACTTTTGCTATGGAAACATCAAACCGTCCACTCCACTTGGACCAACATTTGCAAGGAATGAAAACCTGGTGACGAACACACCAGTTTACCACATTCTTGTTCCATCTTTGTCCTTCATTCCTTGACAATTACTGCTTGCAAAATATTACTACTCCATCCCTCCATGCAGTGCACACATATCGAGAGATGGATCTTGTGATATTTTCAAGTCCTCCCATATTGACCCATCCACAAATTACGTATGCAATTTCAGTTTTCCAATCAGTTTGACCTTTCTGGCGGTAGAAGTCACTGTATACATCCAGTACCCTTTATCTACTGAGCAATGCCCTCCGGCCTGGGACCTCTACCACATTTAACACACCCGGGATTTCCTACCGGACAACACACACGCTCAGGACAGTTTGGGCTGAAGGTAAAAGTCTGTTTCCTTTTACTTCCATAAATTCACCCCATCATTTTCCCCATAGCACAAAACTAAGGATGCTACCTCCAACTTATCTTACCAGCTCAAGATCTACACAGTGAGCAAATAAAAAATACCTAGGCCATTCCTCCATCAAGGAAATCTATTTCGCCCAACTTCCCTTGCTCCTACTCCTTCTGGCGCACCTCATCTACACTCTATGTCATACACACACAACAACAAAACATTGTACACAGAACTATTTCACCAATACCTCTCAAAACCTCACAACACAACAACTTGATAACAACACCTCAGAATTTTACAAATACACCACATTTACATGGAGGGTGGGTGAACCATCGCCCACACCCCCACCACTTTAACCACAACTTACATCTGAACAACAACAATTCCATACCTTCACGTGTGAACCTCAACAACAAAACGTTGAAATAACCAACCTCACCATCTGTCCACCTCTCCAACACGTTTAGCCTCTGTGCAATGAGCCCTGGATGATCTTCTCGCGTCCGTCTATCTCACCAATAGGAATGGACAGAACACCGTGTGTACACCAAAACATCTGTCTGTCTCTACCTCGCAGGCATGAATTCTTACCCCCAGATTCTCTATCCACCTCAATTGAACATTCCTTCCTCAGGAAAACTGACCTCCGATCTGCCCCTGGCTCAATGACCTTAGAGTGTCCAAGCTGTCTCTCAAACTTGCCTCTTTGAAACACTCTTGCCTGCAGCCCCTGCCATTACTCTCTGTTCCTTCGTCCATTTCCACAATTCCACTCCATACTGTACCCGTTCTTGATGACTTCATACATGCATTTTATCACACGTTTTCCCCTCAGGAGAGTCGTCCACTCTTTGCTTCCCTATCCTGTCACCAATTCTGTATCCTCAATCTTCCTTCTGATATATACTAGGCAATCTTCAGAAAATCATATTTTTCTTAATTTTCCTATTGACCAGCACATTGTGATCTCATTCTCCAACAGTTCCTTTTCCTTTTCACCCCCTTGGATCCACCCAATTTATACAATAAATGGTCTGTAAATTTACCTTTCAATCTCCAGTTTGGGCTATTTCCGTTCAGCAGGAAAGTCAGACCAGACCACCAGATGATAGCAAGTCACTTTGTCAAGAGATTTTCAAAAAGGTACTGTATCTCACCTTCCGGATGACTTTGGCTGGCCAGGTGTTTTGCTATACACCTGGTGGTGGGTTCACCTTCCCTCCTCTGGATCTTGTAGGCCCTGCTTTTAGCTGCGCCCATCTGTGAAAGCACTCAATATACTCCAAACAAAATTAAATGAGCTTCACTTTTATTTCAACGACCATTTATTATATTCACATGTGCGGAGAGGTTCGCTTGCTGTAACCAAGGTTGCCTCTGGTCCAGTGAGGTTCAATCCACATATTTGTGCAAAAGCTCTGAAGTAGGATTACAAATCACTCAGTTGAGCAAAGAGCAGCTTCTGGTTGCATCTCCACCACTCTTGGTTTCAGCTGAATGTCAAGTCACAGAATCCGATAAAATGCTTTGGTTGGGGCAAGCTAAGCAAAAACAAGTTCATCTTAGTCAAAATATAAGTGTTGAAATGTACATACAATCTGATTTATGGAAGCATAGGTGTGGCAAGCACTACTTTCCAGATAAAGCAAGAACAAGGGTTATTTAGTTTTCATTCTTTTAAGCAAACAGATTTATTTATACATTTATAGTTCTAAATCCCACTCATCAAGATTTCTGAAACCCCCCTTGCCATGGTGGCATTTTCTCCCCTGAGCATTTATTTAATTAATTTTTTTACCCACAATAGCCTGCAATTAAATGAGACTTTCCCCACCTTTATTTACACATCGTAACCCACAACTTACAAGTGAAAAACAAATTCTACAAATTTCAGAAAATGAATTAATAATACAAACTATAATATCTTGGTTGGATAAGTGTCCACCCCCCTGAGTTAATACTTGGTGGAAACACCTTTGACAGCAATTACAACTGTGAGTGTGTTGGGAAAGGTCTCTACTAACTTTGTATACCTTGATTGGGCAATATTTGCCCATTCTTCTGTACAAAACTGTTCAAGCTCAGTCATGTTGCGTGGGGAGTGTTGATGGACAGCAATCTTTAAGTCATGCCACAGATTTTCGATTGGATTTAGGTCAAGACTCTGACTGGGCCACTCAAGGACAGTTATCTTTTTGTTCCTTAGCCACTGCACTCCAGTGTAGCTTTGGCTGTATCATTTGGGTTGTTGTTATGCTGAAAGGTGAAATTCCTTCCCAATTTCAGCTTTCTTGCAGAGGGCAGCAGGTTTGTGTCTTGGATTTTTCTGTATTTTGCTCCGTCCATTTTCCCTTCCATCCTGACAAGTGCCCCAGTCCCTGCTGATGAGAAACATCCCCATAACATGATGCTGCCACCACCATTCTTCACAGTAGGGATGGTGTTCTTTGGGTGATGTGCTGTGTTGGGTTTTTGCAAAACGTAACATTTTGTATTTAGGATAATTTCTTAATTTCTTAATTAATTAATCTTAATTAATCTTAATTTCTTCAGACCACAACACTATTTGCCACAAGGCTTCAGAATCGCCGGGGTTTTTTTTTGCATACATCAAATGGGACTCAATGGGACTTTTTGAGTAATAGCTTCCTTCCTGCCACCCTACCGTACAGGCCAGACTTGTGCAGTGCTTGGGATATTGTTGTGACATGCACACAGTGACCAGTCTTTGTCATAAAGGCCTGTAGCTCTTTCAAAGTTGCCATTGGCCTCTTGGTGGCCTATCTGATGAGTCTCCTCCTTTCTTGGTCATCCAGTTTGGGGAAATGGCCTGATCTGGGCAGGGTCTTGGTGGTACCACATGCCCTCCACTTCTTAATGATTGTCTGGACTGTGTTCCAAGGGATATTCAAGGCCTTTGAAATATTTTTATAGCCATCCCCTGATCTGTGCCTTTCCACAACTTTATCCTGGTGGTCTTTTGAAAGCTCCTTGGTACTCATGGTTGTCTTTCCTGCCAAATGTACTACCCAGCAGAGGAAACCTACAGGAACAGCTGAGTTTGTTCTAAAATAATCAGAATCACCACAATTTAACACAGATGGAGGTCAATTAACTGGCTGTGTGATTTTGAAGGTGATTGGTTACACCTGAGCTAATCGACAATTGCTATTATAAGGGGGTGGACACTTATCCAACCAAGATTTCCTAGTTTTGTATTTTTAGTGAACTTTCTGAAATGTGTAGAATTTATATTTTGCTTGGAAGTTGTGGGTTACGATGTTTAAATAAAGGTGAAAAAAGTCTGACTTAATGCAATTTAATTCCAGGCTACTGTACATGTCAACAAAAGGTGCAAATTTTGAAAGGGGGTGTAGACTTTCTGTCGGCACTGTATGTATGTGTTTTTATATATCTATATATAAATATAAATGATACCTTCATTATTGCAGTAGCTGAATGCAGTGGGTATGTTGTATTGCAAAAGGGGAAGTTATTTGCCCACCATTTTCGTCACATTAAACATAACAAATTGATACTTAAACACATTAATAGGAGTCAAAGAGGCATTTTCAGGGCATTCATCTTATATGCTTAAAGTAAATCACTTGTGGTTTAATTCCGATCGTATTAGAAAAAAATGTCACAACTTTAAATTGGTTGAGACAGCACCTGAAACAAAGTGAAGAATTAATTTTCCATAAGTAGTTTGGTTTAAAAGAAACCAATGCTCAAGCTCAGAGTGCACTCAATTGATGATTTTTCCAAAATAACTTAAGAACAAGGACATGTTACAATTTCTGGTGGCAGCTCATTAATCTTTCATCAGGAAACAATGAAGATCAATTCTTCGCCATTTGTGTGACATGGGGAAATTCTGTTTCGATTTGGGTTATTCTTTGGGACAGAGTCGAGTATTTTCTTGGCATAAATCTATGAATGAAAAAGGACATTCAGCAGTGTAATCACGAAATAATTAGAGCCAAAAGAGCTTCTCAAGGGCATTGGAGATGTATTCACATTTCACATTCACACATGTTTGAGCTGCACAAATATTCTGTTACTGGAAACATTAATTTAAATTAAGTATTTAACAGAAAATTTCATTTGAAAAAAACGTATTTTTTAAGATTAATTATTTTTTTTTTAAAGATAAAAGTCACAATATTTTTGTTCTTACTTCTCCAGGAAGTCTTCATTAATTTATATGAGCAGTGAAATTTACACTCGTTGTTATAAATGGTAATTCTATTTTTGAGATATACTTTGCTGAATGCACATAAACATGAAAAGAAAATGATGACTTTTTTGTACATAAAGTCGAGGCTCATGGAAGAGCGAGAATGGATCAGGATGCAACAGCAAAAAAGGAACAGTAAAAAAGGGGTGAATCATCAACAGTATGGTTCAAAAATAAGATAGAGGAAGACTTGGACAAATAAGGGAAGTGGTTAGGGAAGATGGGAAGGGAAGGATGCATGGGGTGGACAAAATGGATACAGAAGCAAACTCTCAGGAAGGAAACACTGGCAGTTTGGAAGGAGGGGTGGGTTCAGGGTGGAGGATGTAGTGTGGATATTAAAGTGCAACAATAAATATGAATGTTTTTGACAAGTGAATGTTTTTTGTTTGAATGTTTTTGACAAAATATAACAAATAAATGTTTTTGTGCATTATCCAGAAATATGACAAAGACAAATTAATATTTCTATTTATTATCCAGTAAACTATACATTGAATCCTTCTTTTTGTTTTTCTTTTCATCCTTCACAAGAGCAGTTCAAGGTTAACAAGGGCATTTTATTCTAGAAAATTAAGGAGTAAAGGAGGATTTTATGCAATTTCACCAAAGTATTCCTTTGCTACACTTCCTTACTTTGCTTACTTTGCTTACTTTGCTTACTTCCTTACTTAAAGTATTCCTTACTTTGCTTTGCAGTCGGGATATGCTCCGCAGGTTGGTCGAAGCAATGAAGAGAAGGACAAGTTCTGGTGTGCGATAGAGAAGCTGATGGAAAACGTGAAAGATGAAGAGGTTGTTGTGGTGGGAGGAGACCTGAATGGACATGTGGGAAGGAGTATGGATGGTTTTGAGGGAGTTCATGGGGGTTACGGATATGGTGTGAGAAATGGAGAAGGTGAAAGGATTTTGGAGTTTGCTGATGGAGCTGATTTGTTGATTTGTAATACTCAGTTCCAGAAAGAGGATAATAAGCTTTTTACATACACGTCAGGTGGGTCGACGACAACCGTTGACTACCTGATGGTGCGGAGGCGAGATAGGGGGCACCTCCGGGACACAAAGGTGATCCCGGGGGAGGAGGCTGTTTCACAGCACCACTGGTTGTCTGCGACATAAAAATGAAAGGTGCGAGGAGAGCTCGGCGGGTGAAGTACCAACCAAGAATGAAGGTGTGGAGGTTGAAAGAGGTGACAGTAAGGGAGGCATTAAAAGAGAGGCTGAGTAGGGTAGAGGATGATGTGGTTGAGCTTGTAAGTGGTTGGATGTCAATGAAAGCTAGTCTGTTGGGAGCCGTTGGTGAGGTATGTGGATGGACAAAAGGACCACCGAGGCACTCGGAAACATGGTGGTGGGATGATGAAGTTGGAAAGAGGATTGACGAGAAGAGGAAGAAGTTCAAGGCGTGGCAGAAGGCGAAGGGTACGGGAGCAGAAACAGCAGAGCATGAAAGTTATAAGGCAGCCAGGAAGGCTGCAAAGAAAGAGGTAGCAAAGGCGCAGGAGGCATGTAGGAAAATGTTCGGAGAACGCTTGGATTCAGAAGAGGGTCAGAAAGCAGTATTCAGGATTGCAAAGCACATAGCGAAAGAGAGGTGTGACGTGATGGGGGTGAGTTGCTTGAAGGATGAAGTGGGACAAATCGTTGTCGACCCAGATGGAATTAAAGGAAGATGGAAAAGATATATGGAAATGCTGTTGAATACAGAGAATGAATGGGATGGCAACATAGAGAGTAACCCAGTTTTAGGACCGGCAGAGAAGATAACTGAGAAGGAAGTTGAGGAAGCGATAACAGCAATGAAGAGTGGAAAAGCGGGAGGGCCGACGGGAGTTGTGGGAGATATGTTGAAGGCAGCAGGAAGTTGGGGTGTGAAGAGAATGACAGAGATCTGTAATCTGGTGGTGAAAGAAGGCCGCATTCCAGTGGATTGGGAACTGAGTACCCTCGTCCCTCTATACAAGGGGAAAGGTGACCCTCTGGAGTGTGGCTCGTACCGAGCGATAAAGTTATTGGAGCATGGAATGAAGGTATTGGAAAGGGTGTTGGAGAGGAGGATAAGGAAGAAAGTGAAGATCGACGAAATGCAGTTTGGATTTATGCCAGGAAGAGGATCGACAGATGCGCTTTTCATTGTGAGGCAGTTGCAGGAGAAGTACATGGAGAAGAGGAAGAAGTTGTTTTTTGGGTTTGTTGATCTGGAGAAAGCATTCGATAGGGTTCCACGCAAAGTATTGACATGGGCATTGAGGAAGTTAGGAGTGGAGGAATGGTTGATCAGAGTAGTGATGGCAATGTACAAAAGAGCGCGCACAGCTGTAAGGACGAAGGACGGGAACAGTGGTGAGTTTGAGGTGAAGGTGGGAGTGCATCAGGGGTCGGTACTAAGTCCACTACTATTTGTAGCTGTGATGGAGGTGCTGGCTCAGAACGTAAAGGAGGGTTTACCGTGGGAGTTGTTGTATGCAGATGATCTGGTGTTGATTGCGGAAAGTATGGATGGACTGAAGGAAAAGATGAACAAGTGGAAGGAATGTATGGAGACAAAAGGTCTGAAGGTGAATATCGGAAAGACGAAGGTGATGGCAAGTGGTAAAGCATGTGGTGAGGTGGAAAGAACTGGGAAGTGGCCGTGTGCTGTGTGCAGGAAGGGTGTCGGAGTGAACTCCATTCAATGTACAATGTGCGCTGAGTGGGTTCATCAAAAATGTAGTGGTCTGAGAGGGTCATTTACCAGTGTGGCAGCTACATTCAAATGTAAGGTGTGCACAGAGGGAGCTGCAGATGGAGGAAATGTTGAGTTGGATCTTGGAGACGGCGTGAAGCTGGAAGGTGTGAAAACATTTTGCTACCTCGGAGACATGCTGAATGGAGAAGGTGGATCAGACTCGGCAACGGTTGCTCGAGTGAGATGTGCATGGAAGAAGTTTTGGGAACTGAGTGGCGTGCTGATGAGGAGGAGAGTGTCGCTGAAGCTGAAGGTAAAGGTGTATGCTGCATGTGTGAGAAGTGTTACGATTTATGGGAGCGAGACATGGGTAATGAACGTAGAGCAGCAACGAAGGCTGGAAAGGGTGGAAATGCGAATGGTTCGATGGATGTGCGGAGTATCGTTGAGAGAGAGGAAGACAAATGATGAATTGCGAAAGATGATGGTAATATTGCCTGTGATTGATGCTGTGAAGAGGAACAGGCTGAGATGGTTTGGTCATGTGTTGAGGAAGGATGAAAGTGACTGGTTGAGAAGAGTGATGGAAATTGATGTAGAAGGAAGTAGAGGACGGGGAAGACCGAGAAAGACTTGGCTAAAGATGGTGGAAGAAGAAATGCGGGCAAGGGGGTTAACAAGGAGAGATGCAGAAAATAGGGCAAAATGGAGAAGATTGTCATGGGGACCGCAAGGCTAACCCCCGCTCTAGCAGGGAAAATGGCCTTAAAATGCATGTTGTTGTTGTGTTGTTGTATTCCTTTGCTACACATGCATGCACGCTTGTCCCATTTATGTGGTAGTGCCTTGATGCCATGTTTGGGAACATGTCTCAAACTGAGTTTTACATCAAAGTAAAACTCCAATTGACCTTTATTGCTATCCCATATTATCGCCTATCGGTGCAAATGACCCTTTTCAATGACCATGAACCGAGCCGTTTTATCCCCTTGCAGTTAGATAACCAATTTTACTTTATACAATTTGACCTCTCAACTTAGGAATGTGTGCTGTACACATGTAAAAATAATTGCAGGATTGCAAAAATTAATCTATTTATTAAAAATTACATGTATAAATTTCTAAGCATTGTTTTCCTGGATAGACTAGACGGATTTCTGAGAAATGTGAATGTAAGGTGCATTTTTGGGTAAAAGTTGGGAACTTCACTTTTTAACATAATTAGGGTATGCTGAATTCGAGTAACCTGGTTCCCAAGCCGAATTTTGAGTGTTTGACCTTCTAATTAGCATGAACACAATGGCCGCCAAATTGCCATTTTTGGACAATTTCTTTGAACAAGCATTTATATATCATGTATATACATGCAGCTCTTTTACTTTAACTTTACAACTTTTACCCCAAAATGCACCTAGAAGCTTATGCATGGCCTTTTCATAAATCCATCTAATCTATATTATGGTTGGTGACATATTGAAAGACATTCAAACTGATATTGAAATTGGAGACTATAAAATGGGAAATGGTTTTAATAAGACAATGTTTCATACAACCATTTATTCTAAAGTTAAGTATACATGGCCATGAAGCACAAACGTTCAGGAATGTCACACATGTTGTTTTGCCAAACTACATCAAATTCATACAAGGGGTCTGATCATCACTCTGTTGCTGAGAGGCACACATTGATGTGCACCTCAACTCTGAATAGCGACATTTGCAGCGTCGAGTCTTGCATTGCTTCTGGCATGCACAACAAATCATCTCGAGGCAACGTTCTGGGATTGGACTCGGTGACATCAGAATAGGCTCTAGTCCTGAATCACCACATTTCCATCCCATTTCCACAGGTGCAGGAAGGTCAGGTATGGCAAAATGAGCATTTCTCCATACCATGGCTTGATAGTGTACTCGCATCAAATGGAAATGAAGAGCATCACTTGTCGGTGACATTGCTTCTGGTTTACCAGTCTTGGAGAACAACATATGTCGTGCTGAATCAACAGAGGAACCCTAAAAATTCTCAAAATTCAAAACTCAAAATTCGGCTTGGGAACCGGGTTAATGGAATTCAGCATACCCTAATTATGTTAACAAGTGAGGTTCCCAACTTTTACCCAAAAATGCACCTAGAAGCTTATACATGGCGTTTTCCCATAAATCCATCTAATCTAGGATGGTTAGCTATTCATTTTAATAATAATAATAATAATGCATTTATTTTATACTAGGGCATTGCCCGTACTATATCTATATCTAAAATTATATCCCCCCCCCTCTATTTACATGAAATGGTTTGGTCCAAAGCGAACGGCTTGCGAGTACGGTGACAATCCCCCCCCTCTATTTACATGCAATGGTTTGGTCCAAAGCGAACGGCTTCCGGAGTTTGGTAAAGAAATCGCCATCGCGTGCACAAACGCGCAGGAAAGCGAATGAATCGCAAATTCGGTTTTATTAGTTTTAAAACATAGTTTAACGCCAACATAGTTTGCAAACGTGAAATAAATGAATACGCTCTCAAATGTGCCATCCGAGGCAGAGTGTGTCCTCCACGTTCGGCACACGCGATCGTTCGCTGCTCTCTGATTGGTTGAATCGTTTTTTGGACATAGCTCGGTAAGTAATTGTCCGATTAATATGAAACCTTGAAAAGGCACATCCTCGGGTCCCCAGCAATATACCTGGCAAGTTTCAAGTATATCGGACCGGTAGTTGTCGAGAAACAGCGGTCACAGACAAACAAACAAACGTACAGACGTACAGACAGACAGACAGAGATTACTGGAATTATAGATAGATAGCGCTTTTCAGGAAGCCCAAAGACGCTTTGACAGAGTGCAAAACATAATGCATAGCAAAACATAAAGACAATTGCAAAAAAAGAAGAATCAATAGGGAAATATTCAAAGCAAAAAGGAGGGAGAAGGAGAGGAGATAGTCAGGGGTTAGATGCTGTGGGTTAAATGTTGAATGCAGTGTTGAACAGGTGGGTCTTGAGTGATGTTTTGAATGTGGTGAGTGAGGAGGAGTCTCTGATGGTGTGAGGTAGCGAGTTCCAGAGGGTGGGAGCAGCGATGGAGAAGGCCCTGTCCCCCCAGGATCTAAATTTGGTCCGGATGGGGGGGGGGGGGGGTCAGGAGGTTGGTACCAGCAGAGCGGAGGTTGCGGGTGGGAGTGTGTCTGGAGAGGAGGTCAGCCAGGTAGGATGGGGCCAGGTTATGGAGGGCTTTGTAGATCAAGAGGAGGATTTTGTACTGGATTCTCTGGGAGATGGGGAGCCAGTGAAGCTTGTAAAGGACGGGGGTGATGTGGTCACGGGTCCGGGAATGGGTGAGTAGACGGGCAGCGGAGTTCTGAATGTATTGGAGTTTATTGGTGATTGTTGAGGGTGAACCATAAAGGAGGCTATTGCAGTAGTCCAGACGGGAAGTGATGAAGGCGTGGATGAGGGTTTCTGCAGCCACGGAGGAGATGGATGGACGGAGACGGGCGATGTTTTTCAGGTGAAAGAAGGCTGTCTTTGTGATCTGTTTAGTGTATTTGTCGAAGGAGAGGGTTTGGTCAAAGATGATGCCAAGATTCCGGATGTGAGGGGAGGTGGATACTGGGAAACCGTCGATGTTTTATCGTCGATATTTTATCACATAGTAGAATACAAGATCCGTCGCTTCGCTGACAGAAGTACCAATCCTTGCTGTGATGGCGAATCTATGGGGCAGAAAACAAAAATGGTTTCCTGGGAGATCCTGTGGGGATAACCAGCATAGCAAGTTAGAGTTTGCAGTTTCGATACGTGTCCATACACACAAACCGACCTTTATTTATTTATTTTTTTACTTTCACAAACATTCCTGGGAGTCCCCTGAATCCATTGTCGTTAAATTTATTGAAGTCCGTTAATCCGTTCTCAAGCAATAACACGACAAACAAACAGACAGACCGACATGGCTGCTTTTATAATATCGATTATGTATGCAATCGGTCATTTCCAACTCTTTTACACTTTACCCCCGTACTGAGTATAAGTCCCTTGAACATGGGTTCATACATTCATTCTTAGAGCAGAAGGAAATGCATAAACATTGAACACAAAGATGACATGTAAGAGATAGAAAATGGTGCTTCTCATAGGTTATTTTTGCTCTCATAGGTTATTTTTGCTCTGCCTTTGCAGAATGTCTTTATCTTTCTTTTTATAGATTCTATGGAGGAATTCAGTGTCATTGAGGATGAGAAATACCAGTGGTACTCTTGGTACAAAAAGGAGCATGCTCTAAAGCACACACTGGTTGGCTTACATGCTTGGCTGCAGTATAATAAACACAGGGGAAAACACCACACAGAGACTGTGCTTTGCTCTCAAAGAAGATACACGTGGTGGAAAAGCTGCATGGGATTGCAGACGTAGCCAAACGCAAGCAGTTCCTCGCCTTGCTCTGAGCTCTTTTCACCCGGGACCCAAGAACTCAAAGCAGTTAGATCACGTCTCTGCTGCGATTTACTGAAGTTGCAGATTGCCAAGATAGAGGTATGTGGAGTTCACTGCAACCTTTTTAAAATATCTATTGATGTCCCTCTCCCCTTGCCCCCCTGCTCTGTCCAATACCTCTTCACCCCCACTTCTGTCCCCTACTCTAACAAATTTCCAAAATCCTTGGTTTCTGTTCACAGCAGTTTGGATAGGGGAGAGGTTGGTGTGGCAAGGGGGTAAACCAGGGTGGCATTTCTTCCCTTGACCTTGCTATCTAATTCTTATTTTAGCATACCGAGAGGATCTAGCTAACAAAGCATAGTTTTTCCTTTTTTGACCCTGAACTTCAATATCGGACATTTAAATAACTTTGTGTCTTGCAAAGCATGAAAATGGTTAATGCTGCAGTTGCAAAAAAACAAATATAATGGGAATTCCTTCACAAGGAAATTCCACACCGCAGAAGGCCATTAGGCCCAACAAAGCTTGGGCTATTGTTACAAACTTATGGTTGTTTGTCCATGAACATCAATCAAGGAAGCAGCACATACCATTTTTGAAGTCTTTGGTATGACACAGACACTGTTCGAAACACTGACCTTCCAGACTCAGAGCAGAAACTCTTAACCATTTTTCCACCAATGCTGGTATTTCCAAACTTGCTAAATTGATTGATAAGACCTGCCGTTGACTTGCCAGATTGATAATGACCTGAAATTGTTCCTTGAACGGTTTTCATTCATGATCTTTTGGCCTATAATGGTCGACTATGGTTCTCATCTTTAAGTAACTTTGTGTCATCCATATTGTGTGAAAATGGTCGATGCTACAGTTCCACAACTTGGTAAATGGACAGAAATATTAGGAAGTTTGATCGAAATGTTCTTTGTTTTTTGTTTTTCTTTCAACTTTTGTTTTTGACCTTGACGTTATTTATTTTGATAAATGTTTTTTTGTCATCTCCAGTGTGAAAACGGTCAAGGCTAAAGTTATAAAACTTCGGACATATATAATGGCCTCATATTGTTCATATTGTTCTCCAATTTTGACTTTGAGCTTTCATTGTTCACCTTCACCTTTATGGAATTTCTTGTCTTCCATAGAATGAAAAGGTTGATGCTACAGTTACAAGATTCACTATATACAGACTTGGCATTTAATATGGAATATTTTTTTGTGGGGGTAAACTTACTTTTCAAGATGTCTTAGAACCAAAAGTTCATTGGAATTATGTTGAAATTATTCTAGATTTTGTTAATGTGACCTTTAAAAGAAACAAAAACCACATTTGACATTTCGAAACAAATAAATTGATCCTTGAAAGTGATGTAAACTGATATCGAACTCAATTCATGGACAGTACTGTGTTAAACTTCTGTACGTTTTCCAGAAGTATCTCTTTATTTTGCACATTAGCCAAATTTTTTTTTTTTTAAACAAAAGTTAAATTACGACTGGGATTACAGAAAGTAAAATTACAGTTCAGTCCTTCGTGTAACCCCCACGAGCATTCAGGAGAGCACGTACACGTTGAGGCATGCTGTTCACGAGATTTGCCAAGGTTTGGACAGGAATCGCTTACCATGCAGTGACAATAGCCTTCTGGATACAGGCACATTTGTCAGTTGCTGCCACTCAGCCCTAAGCCGATTAGCTGACTTGGTACGGCCATTGCGGACCAACCGGAGCAGCTGGCGATCATCCCTCCTTGTGGTTCTGCGGGAACGTCCTGGCATCGGTATTGGAGTAGGGACACCCCTCTGAGCATTTCGTTTCAGGATCTTTGACACCTGACCTTGAGTGATGCCATACTGCCGAGCAATAGCACGCTGTTTCATGCCGTAATTTCGTAAAGCCACCACTCCATGACAAAAACAGCATTATCGAGTTGACGGACCATCTCCAGAGGAAGCGGCAATAACTTTTGGAGACGTGCAGCATTTGTTTTCCACTGATACCGAACGCAACAACCCTTGTATACCCGACTGTGAAGCCAATCATTAAATGCACCTGTCCATACATTTTGCCACGCCACCTGTGATATAATCCTGTTGTGGACTTCTTGCTGCGACAGACAATCAGTGACATGGTTCTTTTAACAAATAAATCACCAAAGTGTGAAAGAAACTCACCAGATTGATATACTGAGTTAAGAAAGTAAACACAAGTCAAGAAAAAAAAGAAATTCCATATTAAATGCTAAGTCTGTAGATGGCCTGGAGTTGAGGGTAACTTCTTTATTTTTCACTTTGCCTTTTACTTTGGATCTTGACTTTTGAGGTAAATCTGTTGTCTATAGTGTGGAGAGGTTTCAAGCTGGAATTTCAAAATTTGGTAAATACATAGATTATGACATGAAATTGATCCAGACGGTCTTCATTTATGACCTCGACTCTTGATTACATTTTAACATCTGACATATAGAGTTCAGAAATCCTGGTGTTGTGCTAGCGGCTAGGGTGCCAGCTTAGGATCCTAGGATCCCGGGTTCGAATCCCGGTCGATCGCTGAATTAACGACAGGGGGGTTGACTCAGCCTGTTCATCCTTCCGAGGTCGGCAGATTGAGTACCAGTTAACTGGTAATTCCCTGTTTGTCGTAAAAAGGCGACAAAAAGGGTTGGCGGCAGGAAGGGCATCCGGCCGTAAAACATTGCTTCAAAAAGGGGACCAAAAAACAACAACAAACACCGTCCCCGAAAAAGGCCAACCCCCGCTTGCGGGGAAAAATGGCCTCTAAAGGTGTTTTTTTTAATACATATATAGAATTATCACTATCCTAAGCTTTAGGGGTCAGCACCAAAACCTCTTAAAGTATAATAAAGACACTTACTTTATATGCACCTTCAGAAATCTGAAGTGAGAATATACTTGTCAGATCTTGCTCTTAATACCTCCGCATCAATGGTGGACAGAGATTTGTTTGTTTGTGTTTTTTTTTTTTTTTGTATACAACATCGAGGCTCGTGAAAGACCTAACATTAATCACACAAAAAGTCAAACCGACACATAAAACACAACATAAGTGGAGCGGTAGACAAGATGGGGAGAGAGGGGGAAGGACACAAACACAACATTTGAGAGCAGGGACATCGAGAGAACTGTGGGAGGGAGAGGGCTTGGGGGGAGGTGGGAGAGGTATAAAACATATGGACACTGCAAGGACTTCCAGGAAAGAAGTTGGAATTTCGAAAAAGTGTATCTGGGGTGAATTAGCGGGGGTAGAAAAGATCAAGGTTTTGGATGGGCGAAGATAAGAGATGGTGGTGAACTGCTGTTTTAAAGACCTGGAGGGAGGAGTGGGATTGAAGAGAGTGAGGGAGTTTGTTCCAGAGGTGGGAGAAAAGGGGAATGAAAGAGTGAAGGTGAGCAGAGAGCCTAGATTTTGGCAGTTTAACTATCAGAGGGTTGCTGGCAGATCTTGTGCGACCTGTAGGAATATTTGGAGTCTGTAAATCTGTCTTGTCTATTTGTAAGTCTGTCCGTCTGTGAGCAGGATATTATTCACCATTGAGAGAAAGGGCCAAAAACGATATACAGTATATATCACGGTATCCCAAAAAGTTATTTACTTATTTGGATGAAACTTAGTGGACAGGTTGGGTGTCCACCAAGGACGAATTGATTCGATTTTGGTGAAGATTGGCATTCAGATACGATTATTATTTATTTGTGTGTGTGTTTGTCTGTTTGCTCTCTGTGAGCAGGATATCTCAAGGAGTTATGGGAAGTTATGGACAAATTCGGACAAACATTGGTCGACAGATTGGGTGGTGGTGCTGGTGGTGGTTTGTATGCAGTCTGTGGCTGCTTGGCTGCATCATTTTCTGGTGGCACAGCTGTGGCACTAATTTAATGCCCCCATTACCAGCAAGCTGGTGCTCATTTTGCCAACCTCGCATGGGTGACAAGCTGCTTCAATCCACCTGGTGTTAATTCAACGGCACGACAGGCCTCAAATTCAGGACCCTACGATCTCAAGCCTTAACCGTTAAACCAACACTAGGCTTGACAGGTTGGGTGTGTGACAAGACAACAACAACAACAACAACAGGCATTTAAAGGCCATTTTCCCTGCTAGATCGTGGGTTAGCCAGGGTGTGTGACAAGGCCAAATTAATTAGATTTTGGTGAAGATTCGGATATGGATCCGGATACTATAATTTTAAAGTGATTCTTCACCATTGAGAGGTGGGTCCAAAAACGATATATAGAAAGATATCACAAATAGTTGTGGACGGATTGTGGCAAAACGTGGTGGCTCAGTTGGTTAGGTGACAAGAACAAGCTGATAGATTTTGGCTAAGAGCCGGGTAAAAATATGGAGAAAATATATAATAATTGAGTCAAAATGTCAAAGGGCACATTTTAAAAAACTTTTTGTTTTCATCAAGTTTAGGTTGAGGTCAAAGCAAATGTGGATGGGCTCTACATCTTGAGATACTTTCTAATTATTTTATTATTAGACTTCCAAGCCAACAGGCAGTAAGCCCATTGTTCTTTTTTGGACTCTTACTATTCTAGTTACGCCGATTTTTTTTTGTGAAACGACTTTTGAAAAAATTGTTACAGCTGGATATGCCAATCCTTGCAACGTGATCCTTATGGATTTTTTTTTGCCCTGTATTGGTGGCTATCTTGGGTTTTTTCCCCAACCATAAAACAATCTTCTCTGAAACTGCAAAACCAATCCTCATGAAATTTTGCAGACAGCTTAAGCACCCCTATATGGTATTGAAGTGTGAGTTGGAAGCTTATGCTCCAAAAACTCTGGAAGCTCACTATTGGTTGAATATATTACATAATCACAAAACACTGAAATTTGACAAAATAAGTAGCTTACTAGATGTAGTTTGGCCTGCAGATGTTGAATGATCTGCAACAAGTAATATGCTTAAGGTGGGTTTTCACGGGACACGCGAACGGTTCGCGAAGGATGCGAATGTCGAAAAAATGGCAAAGTCCAACATTCGTATTTTAGGCTCCAAAAGTTCGCCAAACATGCGCGGGGGTTCGGAAGCGTCGTCAATTGTTCGCAGGAGTCGTTTTTTGTTCGGCGGGAATTTCAAAAAAGTTTGAAATTCTCAAAAAATTCTTCTCATGAAAATTCTTCAAAAAAGTTTGAAGTATGAAAACTTCAAAAAAGTTTGAAATTCCCGCCGAACAAAAAACGACTCCTGCGAACAATTGACGACGCTTCCGAACCCCCGTGCATGTTTGGCGAACTTTTGGAGCCTAAAATACGAATGTTGGACTTTGCCATTTTTTCGACATTCGCATCCTTCGCGAACCGTTCGCGTGTCCCGTGAAAACCCACCTTTATACGTATTTGTTTCCTGCTGATGATGGATTCGGGTTCCATATTTCCAGAAAATATATGAATGGGCTCCACGTGGGTGGCAGATCTTGAATGCTGGAATACGACAGCACTGCTCGCAGTTCTAGTATTATTATTATTATTATTATTATTATTATTATTATTATTATTATTATTGTTATGCTTCCAAGCCCACAGTGGGAAGAATATTGTTCTTGTTATTAATTATTATTTTTATTACTTGTGAAAATCAAAGATTTTTTCAAGTATATTGGTTGGTCTTGTTATTATTATTATTATTATTATTATTAATAGGGTAGGAAAATTAATTTTTCCACCTGGTCAAGTTACCCCCCCCCCCTTGCCAAGTGTTCCTGTGAAGAGGTTTCCTTGTTTCAGGATTAGGTGAAGGTTCTGCCAGATTTTCCTTTATTTTACTTTGTAGCCCTTCACATTTAGGGGCTCTTTGCCTTGTTTTGGGAGAATTCAAATTTTTTAATAATATGTCATTCAGAATTATTACTGTAATTAGGTTTTATTTAATTCACTTGTAATTCCATTGTACTTTGAAAATAGCATCATCATTCCTGCGAAAATTTACACCAGCCATCAGTAATTGGGAAGCTACTTTGAGAAAGTAGCAGGCTAAGACTACAAGTTACACTGAAAAAAGTAGCCAAGGTGTCTTTGTGTACAAGTATGTGCGTGATTTGTGTGACAGCTCTTCCAAATGAGCCTTAGAACCAGTAGAATTTTTTAAAATAAAAATCAAATAATGTCCATAGCAAAAAGGATTCTGACTTGCGTTTCCAACCACTTATGAGGAGGCAGCAAGGACTAGTCCGCTATTGGAGCAACTTACTGATTGATGATCATTTGGTGAAATGCAATGAAGTTGTTAGAAATAAAGAAATAGTACATTACCATAAGCTATTGCATTGACAACTAAACTTTGTCATTGATCATATTCAATGTTAAAAATATTTTATTGTAGCATCGTTTAATTGGCTATGTGCAGACCACTGAGCAATAGAGTGAGGATTTGTTCTCATGATGTGCTAACACATGGAATTGTATCCCTTTATACATATGGGGATGCATAGCCAACTCTTCGCTTTCCATCATCATCTGAATGACGTGCGTCATGTTCAGAGATGCAACATATTGTTACGGACCGCGGATAAGATGTTGGTTTGCCGAGCGGATGGCGCCGCGGCCCTAACAGTTACCCCGACTAACCCGATTCCTGAACGTTGGCCGAATCGCGCCACAGATATTCAATGGGGAAAAGACTAAAGCGAAGGATGTGAAGAAGAAGAAAGACAAAGGGTAAGGAATACAAATATAATTTATTACTATGTACAGGATTGAAATAAACCAAGGAAGGAGGAAAGATAAGAAAATAATTTACAGAAGAACTCAGAGACACAGTGCAATGCTAGCTTACCTACAGTCTTAATTAAACCCAGGACAGAACAAACAAAAGACAGACTCACGTGGGGAATGATGATAGGAATGGCAGGAGGTGGATGGCTGGAGGGGGAGGAAGGTTCAGCTGGACCCGCAGCACGGTCGGGTCGGGGATTAGCAGCCGCCGCCCTTTCTCGATCGGCGCGTTTAGCAGCCGCCGTTCCTTCGCGGCCCCGTTCGAAACTGCCGTCAAGGCCCCGAAGCTGCTGTGGCTGAAGCTGCTGTGGCTGAAGCTGCTGTGGCTGAAGCTGCTGTGGCTGAAGCTGCGGTGGCTGAAGCTGCTGTTTCAGGGATGCCTTACTCAACTCTTTCAACTCTACTCAACTCTCCTCTCCCTCTCTTGCTTAGTCCAACCACACACTCGGCTCTTGCGCGCGCGCTTTTATAGCGCCTCAGGCGATCAAGCCGCTAGTGTCCAGGACACGCCCATCGGTCAGCTCGCCTCGGCCCTGATTGGTCGGCACGGCCCTCTGCCGCCCTTGATGACGATGGGCGGGTACGCCCTTCTTCCCCGAGCTGAGCACATGCTTAATGGCGGCAATTGTAGTTGGCAGTAGAAGTTTTGGGAGTGGGAATGGGGAATGAAAGGGGATCTATCTATTTCACTTGGTGCAATGGAGTATTTCAATTAATGGAAGACACAGCCTTACACTAATACACATAATAAGGATATAACTGTCAACAAAGATATATCGTGTCCTGCATGTATGTTTTATGGACTAACTACGGGAACGCCCTTTGACCTTTATACAACCACAAACGGAGGGAGGAGCGATATTTTACAACAACCATAAAAAAAAAAACATTCTCATATCCACAACAATATGTTTAGGTAATGGATGAGATGTCTCTCTGTGGTAGAGTATGTGGGAGAGCTGGGATGTAGATATTGCAAAGACATGATGGGCCAAATGTCCTTTACCTTTCGCTTAAATTTGATGTACATTGCTATTGAAATGTGAATGTGAGCACAATGACTTCAGGCAGGGCAATACTTGTTATAAATAATCTCTGCATAATATAATGCATTTGATTAAAACATGACTTGACGTTTGTTCTCATGGATATATCTCTTTGTGTCATAATTGAAGCAAAATATCAAAACACAAAATGAGAAATGCATTTCCTTTTCTGTTTGAGCATTTTATGAAATCCAATGCATGGAAAGGAGGATCCCAACTGAATAAAGCTTAAATAAATACAAAACATCAAGCAAATATGACTTTGATATGATTGACAACTGCCTTTCCTAGAACTTAAAAGTTTGAGGAAATAATACAATAAATGGTATGTCTTAATGTATTGATTTGCTCATACCCATTGATTTCCAAAGTTACAAATTTCTGATGAAACATAAGCAGACAAAGCTACAGATTTGTGGCTAATTTACTGATGGAGGCTCTCCAAAGCCCTCCATCTTCTGAATCATGTCAAGCAAAAGCGACACTATAGTATGCATAATGTCTTCCTGAATATTCATCATAGCTTGTCATACAGTAATCATCATAACAGTAATTACTATCACTATTTATAATAGTGGAAGGAATAATTTGGAGACCTGCAGTGAATTTTCTATCAACGTCATATTAAATAAGTTTAACATAATTACTGAGCATCAAGGCTCTGAGGCCTGGAATTAGTTTATTGAAAAACAAAATGTATTTTAAGAAATAGGAAACCCATTTAGGGATTGATGAGGGTGAGATGTTGAGGCTATGCTATACCCATCTCCCCTCTCCCATGAGTAGCTAGCTTAAACAATTGGTCAGTGTTTTCTGAGGAGGCCAGGAACTAACACCAGAAAACAGAACCAGAAAACACCAGACATATATCTCCTTGTCGCGATTCCAATAAGTGTTCTCCAAGACACAAAATCTTTAAAAAATGATAAAGCACCCTGGCAATCGACAATAAAATGGGATCAATACAGCGAAACAAAATAGCAACAAAAGATGCATGAAGCAAATAAACAGGACAGTTCAAAACAATTTTAACACACAACACTTTGTTTGTGAGAAACTTGTGAAAACGTTTTAGTGGACTGGCTAAGAAGTGGCTAACTAATTCCTACATTTGTAGAAGGAAGAAAAAGGATAATCTGAAAATAAAGAGACACGATTAAATCCATCAGAAAAATGCAGATTCTAAATAAGATTTCACTGAAAATATTAGAAATACATTCAAGATACTGATTAATATGAACAAACTTGGTGGAGAGAATCCGGATCTTTGGCAACCTCCTGAAAAACTCGTCAATATATGTATAAAGCACACCACGAGAAACAGAAGTCCATTGCCATGAAGTGAAGTGCCATGGCTGGTGAGAGAGTTACCAAAACGTAGCCAGGGTGGATCTAGGAATTTCAAGATCGGGGAGTTCACCACGTGAACAGGGGCGATGTGTCTGGGTGTATAGTCACCCAGGAAATTTTGAAACATTGATTGTCAGAAACGGCATTTCCTGTATTCTTAGAAGTTTCTGCAGTTCCTTGCGTTCTTCCCTGGCCCAAAAGTTCAGCAGGTTCGCGATGACTACTGGCCAAACGTAGCGAACTGGTGAGCCAACTTGCCCAGCCATTCCTTTGTTAAATCAATAATGACTGCACTATGGTCACATGACAACCTGCTACAAAATCTGGTTACGGGCCGATTGGGAAACGCTCATTTAAAGCACTCTTAAAAGATGACCGCACATTGGGAAACACACATTTAATGCGCTATTAAATGATTAACATGACACCTCTTACCATGTGCTTATCCTGAAAACCCACGCATAATTGACTCAAACATGAATGGTGCACCCCACACTGTATTGCCACTGGACTGCATTTAATATCATAAGCATATCATTTATCAATGAAATTCCAAATGGGAGGGGTGCGCACCTCTGAATCCTCCACCCTCTGGATCTGCCTATGCTAGCCAATTTGCATGGTGACAATTTAAATCACCGCATATGAAGAAGAGAGAGAGTTGGGATGAGTGGTTAAACGTTGGTCCATGTTGTCTGAAAGAGACGTAGATAGAGTTATTTGGGGGAACACAAGAGGTGGTAGCGGAGGGGAGGTTGCAGCCAAAGGTACTGCCGGGCTTTGGAATGTGTAAAATCAGCACAAAGGTAATGATAAATTGAGTTATTGATGTAAAGTGCAACTCTACCACAAGGGTGAGGTTCAGGCCTATAAAATTGGAGGAGAAATTAGACAGAGAAACTAAGAGGTGTCAGGGACGTCCAGTGGGAGGAAGGATTTTGTTAAACAGATGATGTACAGTTTATCAGCAATGGCCTGGATTGAGAGAATTTTTTTTTGTACACCAAGTCGAGGCTTGTGTAAGAGATAACACATAGAACATATAATAAAGGGAGCAGAAGACGAGCGAGCAAGAGAGAGAGAGAGACAGACAGACAGACAGACAGAGACATTTGTAAGGATGGAGCGAATGCCTCAGATGTTTCAGTTCCACACAGTTAGGGACATGGGTGGCACCATTAGGAGTTGCAGGATGGGGATGGGGTGTAGGTTTTGAGCAGGCTGTGATTGGGGAAGCTTTGATGGGGTGGTGAGCTAGGGCTAGGAGTTAGGGCTAGGGGCTAGGGCTCGGAATTGGAGCTAAGACTCGGAGTTAGGGCTCGGAGTTAGGGCTCGGAGTTAGGGCTAGGGGCTAGGGCTCGGAATTGGAGCTAAGACTCGGAGTTAGGGCTCGGAGCTAGGGCTCAGAACTAGGGGCTAGGAGCTAGGGCTTGGAGCTAGGGCTCTGAGTTAGGGCTCTGAGTTAGGGGTCTGAGTTAGGGCTCTGAGTTAGGGCTCTGAGTTAGGGCTCTGAGTTAGGGCTCTGAGTTAGGGCTCTGAGTTAGGGCTAGGAGTTAGGGCTAGGAGTTAGGGCTAGGAGTTAGGGATAGGAGTTAGGGCTAGGAGTTAGGGCTAGGAGTTCGGGCTAGGACTTAGGGCTAGGAGTTTGGGCTAGGAGTTGGGGCTAGGAGTTAGGGATCTTTGTTCCTTTCACATTTCTTTCTACTTTTTCATGTTTCTCCTTATTCATTCTAATTCTTGCTTCTTCTTAATTTATCTCTTTGCTTCTCTATCTGTCTTCGGAGAAGTGAATTCTTGCAGAATTTTTTTTTCTTGAAAGCTCACTTGGCTGCGCTTGGATGGGTTTGAGTGTAGAGGGGTAGCGGCTATGACCCGAATCCCATCAAGGTTCCTCCTGATGACTCCACATTTGCTCTTTATTATTTTTTTTGGTTCCTTTCCGATGACGCCAATGCAGTATTTGGTTTTCTGTTTCATTATTATCATACATATGTATTTTTTTGACGTAGTACATTTTGACGTAGTACAAATACATATGTATCATACATATGTATTTTTTTGACGTAGTACATATTTTTCCTTCTCCCTCCTTTTTATTGATTAATTAATCGGTTCTGAAGGGAGGAATATCTTCCCTTAAAGAAGACAGTCGTACAGTACATTATTTTGGAAAACTTTTAATTTGAAGTTTCTTTTGTTCTTTTAGTTGAGTGGATTTGAGGCTCAGGAGTATCTTGTATTCATGACGATAAAGGTCAATTCCCATTGAAATGAAATGTAGAAATGCACTGTTTCTTGATTATATTTTTGTGATTGTATAGAATGTTTTCTGCCCACGGTTGTTCGGAACCGGTGGCTCTTTGATGTCTGTTGCTGCTTCTTTGTGTTTGACCTCTGCTCTTCATTCTTGTCCATGCTGTTTTGTATATTTTTTGTATATTTGTATTTCTCTTGTATATTTGTATATTTGTATTTCTCTTTTTAATTCCCTGTCATTAACTTCTTCATGTCATCTGCAGCTATTTATATTTTTCAATGATATGCTATTGTTGGAGCCGTCAGACTCAGCCCAGCGACCAGGTACAAATCTGGCGGGTTGCAGCAATGCGACTGCAACAGTGGACCACTTTGAAATCTTCCTGCTGGATCTGCATCTGACATTCCATGCAGATTGGAAGTTTCCAAGCAGATCAGTGCTGCTGGCCAATAGACGTCACATGACTGGATATCATTTCAGGCGAGGCAACCTGAGTCATGTGATACAATCTTATTTAAATGGTGTGGAGAACGCAACCAGTTATTCCCTTAATTATATAACTCCTGGCCCACTGAAACACTCCACAGAAGATAAGACAACATATGGAGGTCACAGGACTGAAATACCAGGAGCCTGTCCAGTGGGACAATTTTTATCCGATTGTGTTTAAATTTGAAGAGGATTTGCATATTTGGTCTTTGATTCCAACCACCAATTATTTTAAGATCGTATTTATTTTAGGGATTTTGTAAGTATCATGTGAGCATGACGTCTTTCTTGTTACTTGCAAAATCGAAGATTTTTCAAGTATATTGGTCGGTTGCGTTTGTGGTTCTGTCTGTCTGTCTGTTTGTCTGTTTGTTTGTCACCGGCCAACAGGTCACAATTCGAAACCTATCGTCACGACACTTCACCAAGTTGTATAGGTCGTCCCAATTGAGAAGCCTATTGTTTTTGGGGTCAAAAGGTCAAAAGGTCAACATAGGCCAAAGGTCACCAACTTTGCCGAATTTCTAAAATCCTCAATTTTCATCCGATTGATTTGAATTTGAAGAGTACTTGCATATCTGGTCACTGAATTCAACCACCAAGTATATTTGAGGTCAACATAGGCTAAAAGGTCAACATAGGCCAAATTTCGAAAATCCTCAATTTTCATCCGATTGACTTGAAATTTGAAGATGACTTGCATATCTGGTCACTGAATTTAAACACAAATTATATTTTAGGTCAACATAGGCCAAAAGGTCAACATAGGCCGAATTTCTAAAATCATCAATTTTCATTTGATTGACTTGAAATTCTAAGAGCATTTACATATATGTTCACTGAATTCAACCACCAAGTATTTTTGAGGTCAACGTAGGCCAAAAGGTCAACATAGGCCAAGTTTTTAAAATTCTCAATTTTCATCCGATTGACTTGAAAATTGAACAGCATTTGCACATTGAGTCACTAAATAGGGAAACTAAATATTTTTGAGGTCAAAATGTCAAAGGGCAACTCAAGGTCAACCATACAAAATCATCATTTTTCATCTGAAAAATCGTCACTTTTCTTCCTGTTGACCCAAGCTTTGACCAAGATTGTCAATTTTAATCTTGATGAAATGGACAATTCGCTGTATCAATGGAATTGTTTTTTTCTTGGGGGTGGGGGGCGGATTTTGCAAGTATCGTGCTCTGCATGACGTCTTCTTGTTTGTTTGTTTGTCTGTCTGTGAACAGGATATCTCAAAAAGTTGTGGATGGATTCGATTGAAATTTGGTGGAGGGAACCCAGAGTTTGGTTCATGTCGGATCCACATTTGATCTATCAATGCATACAAAACGTAAACTGTTCGTCCTGGTGGAGGTATACTCTTTACCAAGTGCCATTCTAGTTAGTCAGTTAGTTAGTTGATTTGTCTGTCTGTTAGTCCACCCATAATTTGCTAATGTAGGTCACAATGCCACTTGGTGGTAGCCAGTATTACACATTATCCTTTTCAACCGATTTATCTCTATTAAGTAGCGACGAGGCGGCCAGGAGAGCAGGGGATGCAGCCCATCAGAGAGGGATGTTTCTTCCACAGGTCCAAATGTAATCTTCTGCGTGCTGGCGCAGGCACAGCCTTCACACCCCACAAAAAACGCACCGCTGGTCACATCCTTGGCCACTGATGTTTGTTGGGCGGCCCCTCGCCAAAACCTTCCACCCTTCATTAGGGCTCTACAGGTCAATATGCCACCATTGCTTGCAGTGTATCAGCCAAACGGTTTATGATGATTACCTTTAAATGTCTGGAGCGCTTTTCAGGTCTGGTGTCCCAAACCTGTCCCAAATGCCTCTAAATCTTGTGTCCCAAACCCATCCCTCTCTGTACCCACCGTACCCAGTCGTACCCAGCTGCTCCTGGACTCCGTGTCCTTTCCTCCTGACAAGGTGGAAAAGTTTCGGTCAACCCTCGACTCTGATTCTGCAACTGGACCTGACGGCATCAGCCCACGGGTCCTAAAATCCTGTTTTCCGCTCTTTCACTCCCTCTCTCTGTTCGCTTCACCCTCTCTTTTGCTCAAGGTCAACTGCCATCTGCTTGGAAATCAGCCAACATCACAGCTTTGCACAAAAAAGGTGCAAAAACAGATCCTAGCAACTACAGACCAATCAGCCTTCTCCCAATTATCAGCAAAGTCATGGAATCCATCATTGCTTCGGATATGAAATCTTTCCTCTTCTCCAATGGCTTGATCTCTGATCATCAATTTGGTTTCAGACCAGGTCACTCTACTCTGGACATGCTGCTTCTGCTGTCTCAACAATGGATGGAGGTCCTCAATGCCAAACAGGAAATTAGAGCTGTCTCCCTCGACATATCACGTGCCTTCGATACGTTCTGGCACCCCGCTCTGCTCACCAAACGCTCCTCCTTTGGTATCCATGGAAATCTCCACGCATGGCTGGCGGATTTCCTCTCTCGTCGTAGTCAACGTGTGGCCCTGAATGGGTTTCTCTCATCTCCTCTTCCTGTTCAGGCTGGAGTTCCCCAAGGCAGTGTTCTGGGCCCTGTTCTTTTTCTGGTCTTCATCAATGATCTCTCTGACTCTCTTGAAAATCCTCTCTATCTCTTTGCTGATGACTCCACTCTCTGCCGCTCCATTCCTCATCCCTCAGATCGGCAGTCTGCAGTCTCCTCACTCTCTGCAGACCTGGACAAAATCACAGACTGGGCAAACAAGTGGAACATGTCTTTCAATCCTGACAAATCTCACACTCTTATGATGTCTCTCCGAAAATACCGACTGCACAACCCTCCCATCTACTTTCTGAATAATCCTCTCCAAGAAGTTCTGTCACTCAAGCTTTTGGGTCTCACTTTCTGCCATGATCTTTCCTGGGAAAACCACATTTCCAAGCTGGCCTCCAAAGCCAGTCGCCGACTGGGCATCCTCCGTCGTGCAAAGTCCTTCCTTGGCACACCTGAGCTCCTCACCACATACAAGGCTTTCATCCGCAGCTCAATGGAATACTGCTCTCCCCTCTGGGCTGGTGCTCCTGCCTCACACCTAGCTCGTCTTCACGCTGTTGAAACCAAAGCGTTCAGAATCATTGGAATCTCCCGCGATGACGCTATCTCCGAGGGCCTTTCACTTACTCACCGTAGGCAGGTTGGTGGTCTTTCCGTATTCTACCGACTCCTCTCCGGCCTTGCTCCCCCAGCTCTCTCTGGGCTCTGTCCCCCAAATATTCCTGCAGGTCGCACAAGATCTGCCTGCAATCCTCTTATGGTTAAACTGCCAAAATCAAGACTCTCTGCTCACCTTCACTCCTTCATTCCTCTTTTCTCCCGCCTCTGGAACAAACTCCCTCACTCTCTTCAATCCCACTCCTCCCTCCAGGGCTTTAAAACGGCTGTTCACCACCATCTCTTATCTTCCCCAATTGTTACGGATCCCGGATTTAGGTGAATTACTATTCATGTCATTGCTTATTAATGTTTATTCTATTAAAGGTTGTTGTGGTTAAATGGTTAGAGAGGCTCCGGATAACAGGAGACCGGAAACGGGATAGTGAACCGGGAGAAGAAAAGACACGAGGTCCGGGAGAAGCGGCTATCTTCTTCTTCCTCGCCCAGCTCCGACGCGAGCAGTGTCGACATTGAGCAGCGTGGGGGACGCTGCGTTTGAAAGCCCGTCTGGCGAAAGGAGTTACCTGCGCGGGGTAATTACCGATTACACGTCAAGTTGCCGTGGGTTCGTGCACGGAACCAAGCGTCCGGCACAGTTCGCCTCAACGTCTACAAGGACGCGTACGGGTCGCACCTTGGGCCTCGCGCGCTTTGCAAGCCGCGCTTTGCTTTGCCCGCTTTGCTTTGCAAGGAGGTGTGCGCTGCAGCCGTTGTTCCCGGTACGCGACGTGCACGTTTGGAACACGTCAGACAGAGGTTCGTTCAACCGCCCGTGTGCGGAGAAGTCGACCTTCACCTTGGTCTGGAGGGGCCCAGAGACATTGTGAGGGACAGTGACCATTGAGGGGTCGTGAGTGGGGAAAGGGGGGAAATTTATGAGATGGCCATCTTAGTAAGATTGTTGATGGATGGTTGATTGCTGATGATGGATGGAGAATATATTATTAAGTAATCCGGATCCTTGGTGTGGGGTTTCTTATTGACTTGAATTATTGTGTCGTTCATATTGATTGTGCTACGAAAGCGTATAAATCATATATCTTTCTGGCGGGGGTCCCTCCCACGGTCCGGGGGTCACCAAGACCAGGTATTTACCGGGAGGACCACGTAACACAATCCAAAACCTTGATCTTTTCTACCCCTGCTAATTTCACCCCAAATCCACTTTTTTGAGGTGACTTTTGTCTTCTTTCCTGGAAGTCCTTGGTGTCCTTGCGTTTTATACCTATCCTCCCCTTTTTTTTTTCTTTTTTTTCTATACTGAATCGAGGCTCGTGAAAGAGCTGACAACCGCGAGGGAAAGACAGCACAGGGGGACCACGAGGGAAAGACAGCACATGGGGACCACGAGGGAAAGACAGCACATGGGGACCGCGAGGGAAAGACAGCACAGGGGGACCACGAGGGAAAGACAGCACATGGGGACCGCGAGGGAAAGACAGCACATGGGGACCGTGAGGGAAAGACAGCACATGGGGGACCGCGAGGGAAAGACAGTACAGGGGGACCGCGAGGGAAAGACAGCTCATGGGGACCGCGAGGGAAAGACAGTACAGGGGGACCACGAGGGAAAGACAGCACATGGGGACCGCGAGGGAAAGACAGCACATGGGGACCGCGAGGGAAAGACAGTACAGGGGGACCGCGAGGGAAAGACAGCACATGGGGACCGCGAGGGAAAGACAGTACAGGGGGACCGTGAGGGAAAGACAGCACATGGGGACCGCGAGGGAAAGACAGCACATGGGGACCGCGAGGGAAAGACAGTGCAGGGGGACCGCGAGGGAAAGACAGCGCAGGGGGACCGCGAGGGAAAGACAGCGCAGGGGGACCGCGAGGGAAAGACAGTGCAGGGGGACCGCGAGGGAAAGACAGCACATGGGGACCGCGAGGGAAAGACAGTACAGGGGGACCGCAAGGGAAAGACAGTACAGGGGGACCGCGAGGGAAAGACAGCACATGGGGACCGTGAGGGGAGTCCCTCTCCCTCCCACACATCTCGCGATGTCCCTGCTCTCAAATGTTGTGTTTGTGTGCTTCCTCCCCTTCTCTCCCCATCTTGTCGACCGCTCCCCTTTTTATATACTTTGTTTGCTTGTTTGTTTGATAAATGTTAGCTCTTTCACGAGCCTCGACTCTGTGTACAAAAAAAAAAAGGTGCATATCCGCCCATCTCCTCCACCTGGCCTCACTTCTACAGAAAGGTTGACACCATACAACCTGACTCTATTCTACTTTCCAATCACTGCATCCTCGGTGGTGAATCCATTGAGGTTGAATGTTTTAAAGAATTTTTTTTTTGATGTTGGTCCAAATCTTTCCATGGATACTCCAGAATGACATATATGTTGTATCCTTTCACGCTTTCTTGAATAATCCAATCCCAAATGCATTCTTTTTTGGTCCTATTCATGATCGAAACAGTTGTTAGATATATTGTGAATATTTTGCACAGTAAGGAAAGTGATGGATATGATGGGCCAGATAATTTTCTTTAAAATATACATAATTTTGGAAATTGTGAGACCATGTGAAATTGTGAAGATAGCTAAAGTGATCCCTATTTTTAAAAAGACACTTTCTTTTAATCCACAATTGGTTCTAGAGGAAAACATAACACTTCTCATGTTCTCTCGACATTTATTGATAAAGTAGCCCAAGTTATTGATAAATATTCTCACACAGTGGGTATTTTCCTCGGCTTCTGCAAGGCTTTTGACACCATTAGTCATGATATTATTTTATAGAAACAATCGTATTATGGAATCCGAGGTATGGCCTTGGAATGCTTCAGGAATTATTTATGTAATAGGCAACAATTTGTCTCTCTGAATGGATGTGATACTGCTATCATATTGGTCATGTGTGGCACCACGAGGGTTCTTTATTGGTCCGTTGCTATTCGTTATTTATTTTAATGACTTCTATAAGTCATCTCATGTCCTGCCTTTTATTCGTTTTGCCGACGATTAAAATATTTTCTTTTCCCATCGAGACCCAGATCTTCTCACTAATTCAAATTTGGAATTGAAATCCATCACTGACTATATAAAGGCAAATACATTGTTACTTAATTTACAGATAATTAATAACATGTTGTTTATAAATTCCGTAATTACCCTTACGGAGGATGTTATGATCAATAAAATATAAATATAAACAAAGTTTCCTGCACCAAATTACTTGGTCTGACAATTGATAAATCGTCATGTTAAACCCATAAGGAAACATTTTGTAAGATTATTTCCAGAAATGTCATTGTTATTCTCAAATTTAAATTTCACTTTGCTTCAGTTGTGCTATTCATGTTATAAACCACATTGATTTTGTCTTTTAAAACAATGGTATTCTTGCCTGCGGTAGCTAATCAAAAACCCATGATTGGATATAATTTTGTATAGATATTTTTAATCAATGAGAGATATTTGTATTAATATAAGAATGCTCTCATTGCAATATTTTATATGATGAGAATAATGCTCTAAAAGTGACTGATTTCCTGTGCCACCGAAGGAAGAAGAAGGTTATGTTTTCACTCCTGTCTGTCTGTCAGTCTGTCTGTTTCTCTGTTTGTGAACAGGATGTCTCAAAAAGTTGGGATGGATTTGGACGAAATTTGGTGGAGAGCTTCGGTGTGTGAATGAATGAAATGAATGATCGTTTTAAGGCCATTTTCCCCGCAAGAGCGGGGGTTAGCCAATCCGGGCGGCGGTGTGACAAGGACGAAATGATTAGATTTTAGTGTAGATCCGGATATGGATCCTGATACTAGAATTTTGGTCTAAATCCATACATAACCTTTTGAGATATCGTGCTATATATCATTTTTGCCCTATCTCTCAATGGTGAAGAATCACTTTAAAAATTTGAGTGTCTGGATCCAGATCTTCATCAAAATGTAATCACTTCGTCCATGTCACATACCCAACCTGTCCACCAAGTTTTGGCCGAATCCGCGTCCATAATGTTTTGAGATATCCTGCTCACCAACAGATAGACAAACAGACAGACAGACAGACAAACAAACAAACAGATAGACACACAGACACAGGCAGACAGACAAACAGATAGACAGACAGAGAGACAGACAGACAGGCAGACAAACAGACAGCCAGACATACAGATAGACAAACAGACAGACAGATGAACAGACAAACAGACAGACAAACAGACAGTCAAACAGACAGATAGACACACAGGCAGACAGGCAAACAGATAGACAGAGAGACAGACAGACAAACAGACAAATTAACAGACAGGGGTGAAACCACAACCTCCATCCACCTTTGGTGGTGGAGGTAATAATAGTTGCAATTACATAAGCTTTGCAATTATTTTATGTAACTATAATTACTGAAACATCTCCTGGATATAACAATCAGCAATGAACATCATTTCATATCATCTTGCGTGAACTCAGACAACAATGATATATAAGCAAATATTTTGATTGTATGATAACAAAAACCAAAAAAGCACATCAATCATTCCAGGACTCAATGGGTTTTGCATAAACAGAGCAAAGGGATTGAAAAGTTTTATCATCAACACAAATCAATTAAATGAAAAGATTATGGAAGCTGAATATGATTAATCTTTAACATGCCAAAATCGAGGATAAAAATTTATAAACATCATAACACATTGGATCTTTGTCGGCGAGTCACGTCTTTTCGAAGCTGTCCATGCGCTCACGCTTTCGAAGTTAAGTAATTGTTCACAATTGTGTTTTTGTCGAAACTGTATTTATCGTTCGGTGTGTGTACCTATAGTGTGTCCTTATGAAGATTATCGGTGTTAATTTTTCATACCTGTATAGAAAATCGTCGGTTAATTCGTGTCGCGTCTTTTAAGGCCTTGAAGGCTACCGTGTCCTACCTTGAGGATTTGTTTTTCTCTTAGCGGTCCGTCGATTGTGCTCCAATTACTTTCGTTCTCTCAGTTTTTCCCACTCTTTTCACCCCATAGTCCTTGTTTCCCGATGTCCCTGCTCTCAAATGTTGTGTTTGTGTGCTTCCCCTTCTCTCCCCATCTTGTCTTTTGTGATAAATGTTAGCTCTTTCACGAGCCTCGATTCTGTATACAAAAAAAAAAAGAAGACACTATACAGTACTTGAAACACGACATAAGTAACAAGAAAAAAAACAATTTGATTCAAAACTGACAAAAAGTGCCCTTGGAACGAATCAGCTATGAAAGGAAGAAAGTTAGCATAATCCAAAATGAAAGGTGAAGTAAATCATTTTAACATATTCAAAGAAAACCCTGAACAGAGAACAATGCTGTTGGCTTTTGGAGATCTCCTTTCACCTCTGAACACCACTCTAGAGACTACAACCAAATAATGGGTCGTTAAGCAGATGTCAGCAATGTTTCATGTGATTTGCATTTCATGCATACTTTTTCATACTAGTAATCATTAGTGGCTGCACTTGAGAGGATCGTGGAGCGGAATACATTATGGAAGTTCATTTAAAAGGTACAAATTTATATGGAGATCAAAGGATATTCATGGTCATAGAGACTGATTAAAATCTGCTCTCCTCCTCAAACCATCAGTGTATAATTGTGGCACACGAGACGATGCATTGTCATATTGGGAAGAAACTATAATGCAGAACATTTAATGCAGAACATTCATCTTTGAATTTCATTCACAATTATATATATATTATGTATGTGTATATATAAATTGTATAATATATGTACCATATATATTGTTGCGGATATGAGATTGGCATCCATCCATATCCGCTTGTAAATATTCCCCTATTTCCTCCGTACTTCCCAACTATCCCCAATCCCCCATTCCCTAGTCCCATTTTCTGTAAACAACACTCTGTAGACCCGACCTCCCCCTATTTCCCCCATTAAATGTCGCATCCAGGTCCACCGCATCTCACGTAGACAACTATAGGACATCTTGCTAGTTATTTTTAGTCTATGTCAGTTAAGGACTCATTTCCATTAATTGTGACTCTTCGTTGCACCAGAATGTGATTGTATGGCACCGTTAGGAAGTTTAGGACCTCCCAATACCTCCCCGCAGCTCTTCCTCACGGTTCAGCAACAACAACAGCAACAGCAACAACAACAACAGCAACAACAACAACAGCGGCGGCGGCGCGGGGAGTGCGCGTCCTCACTCCGGCTTGGTTGGTGGGGGGTGTTGGGAGGGCACCATGCCTTTCCAACGAGCCGCCATGGAGCATGTGCTCGACGGGGTTACCAAGTAGGGGCTCGCTGTCAGCTCCTCGTCAAGGGCGGAGCCCGGTAACCCCTGCACCCAATAGAAGCGGCGGACCGATCCCATCTGGGGCGGAGCCAACGAGCCGAGGGCGTGTCACTCCCCGCTGAGCATGCGCAGGAAGAGGGAGGTGACGTCAGATGCGCCCTGAGCTGGGAGGGAGAAGGACGCCACCTCCGAGCGCTGCAATACCTCCCCGCATCTCTGGACCGGACCGTGTTTGATTCTGCCCCTGAGCCAAGGTGCACCTTGTGCTATCGACTGCCTGTCCTTCCCTGCCATCAATCCCTGTGTAAGTCAGTCTTGTTCCGTTTGTCTGTGGTCTGTCTGGGATAGATAAGATTTTGTCTAAGTGCCTATCTCTTCTGTGTCTTTACCTCATTGCCTTGTAATCTACCCCTTTTCTCCCCCACTAATTATATCCTCCTCCGGAGGTCTTGAGAACTGTACCCCTTGCGTCGTTTCATTTATCCCAGTCGTTGTGTCCTTTGCTTCATTGATTTAGCGTAGCGCGATTTGGCCAACGTTCGAGTGGGATCGGGTGAGTTGGGGGTAATCTGGTAAACTGTGCGAACACGGCGGCCATTCCGCTCGGCCCATCATAACATCTTAAGCCGTGTCCGTAACAATATATATATATTGTTACGGACCGCGGATTAGATGTTATTTTGACCGAGCGGTGGTGTAACCGCGGCCGAACAGTTATTCCCCGACTAAAACCCGATTCAACCCAAACGTTGGCCGTATCGCGCCACAGCTACTCAATCGGGAAAACGCTAAAGCGACCGAATGCAAAGAGGAAGAAGACGTACAGAAGAGTAACGGGATTTATTATTTACACACACAAGCAAAAAGGAGCAGTCACGATTATTTACAGGGACATGAGATGCAGGTGACACAGTGAATTCCTTATACAAGCTTAATTACCTACCCAGGACAGAACAAACAAAGACACTGACTCACGCGGGGAATTGCAGAGTGGATTGCTGGAAGGAGGTGTGTGGCTGGAGGGGGGGGGGGGGGGGGGGGACGGCACAGAGCTGGCTGGAGCTTGATCCCGCACGGGACGTCGGGCTGGACCTCGACGGCCGCTGATGCCACTGAGCCTGTCGTGTGCGCGGAGTCACGGGTCGGAGCTGCTTGGCTCAGTAAAAGCGCCTCTGCTCTGGCGACCCAGCTCTTTCTTTGGACTCAGTAAAAGCGCAACTCTCTGACGACCCAGCTCTTTCTTTGGACTCAGTAAAAGCGCAACTCTCTGACGACCCATCTCTTGTCTCCTCCCTCCTTGTCTCAACTCTTCGGGAACGCCCCGCCGGCGGGTTATATAGGCCCCGCCCCTCAACCTTTGCGAACCTCCCCCAAACGCTCTTCCCCCGCCCTCTCAAGCCAAACCCCTTGTTCATGGTTGGTGGAGTGGGGCTGGCTCACTCCTCCCCTCTCTGACGAGGTGGGGACCAGCCTTTCTTCCCCAACCCTGCCTCGTGGCCAATGGTGGTTGAAGAAAACCGCCCAAAATGCAGTTGGCCATCGAAATGAAATGAAAGGGGACCTATTCTTATTTCACTTGGTACAATGGAGTATTTAAGTTAATGGGAGACACAGCCTTACCCTAAGACACATAATAAGATATAAGCTATCGAACAGGGGCATTCTATGATTGGCTGACGTGTATGCTTATGGACTAATTACCGAGACGCCCTTTTTACCTTTATACAACTCTGGAGGCAAGAGGAGCCATATCCAACCAATGGTACACAGCAGTTTACCACAATCCAATACACACAATCAAAAAAATGCCATCCTCATATCCGCAACACTGCACCCTCCTCCTCTTAGGCACGTCCCGGGCCTATAACTTTAATTTCGTGTGACACGTAGGTGTAGTTCCCTCTACTTTTAACCTGACCCTGAGTGCGACAGTTTTAAAACATAAATAAATGTGTCCCGCTGCTCCATTGCACCCTGCCTAAGAGACTTACGCCCACAGTTAACCGAATTGCGGAATGGTCTTCAAACTACACACTGACGGTGGGGAGCATTATTTACAATTGACGCTACTTTTATTTACAAGACTAACCCAGGACCTGTAATTGTTCTTTCTGGGGGGGAGACAGTCTGCTCTGCATCAATGCACCATGAAAGCACCTATAACGCACCAACACACCCTCAAGCACCAATCGGTGCAGTCACCACAGTTCAACAATGTTCATGAATAAAAATAACCAAACAACCCCTAACCCTGCAGGTGATCTCGTGCTCTTCGGCTCCCTCTGCTGGCTATTTACTTTCTTCCAGTTGTTGTCATTTTCCTTTGCTGGCGGCCTATTTGTATTAAAACTTGCACCCAACGTGTCGCTTTTATTTATTTTATTTATGGCCCACAGGGCCGACTAGTGTGGTTCACCTGTGGGGCATCGGTGCCCTGTGGCCCAGGTCCGCCAGCAAGATTTCGGGCCTTCATGGCCGGTTCCAGCAGAGGGGCCACGCCCCAACCCATGGGGTCCATAAGTGGTGCTCGGCCACAGACATGTGGTCCATAATGTGGTGCATCGATGCAGACAGCTGGTTCTGGGAATTTCGGGCGCACAATGGCCGACTCACGCACGCTCCCCTCGGCGCCCAATGGCGCACAGGTCATGTGGGAGACAAAAGGGGAAAGACAAATGAGCGAGGGGTAAGGTCACAAGGGTACACGTCAATAAGGCAATGCAAGGCGAAATGCGTACGGAGAGCGAAATGAGAAAGCTCGTCCCTACTGTACGTCACCCCCCCCCCCCCCCCCTGTCACCTACATTACCCTTGCCCTTACCCCATATTTACAAAATCTACACATTTACAAATTCGTCGCTACTGTCACGTCTCCCCTTATTTCCCTTATACCAAATTCGTCTCCACAATCCCTCTACTTCAAAATTTGCCATCACCCAATTCATCATCAATCCTCATAAGGAGGAAGAGATGGAACATCAAAGCACAATGTCACACCGACGTCATGATGCGTCTCACCATCCAAACATTTGCATCATAAAAAATAATCAAAACATGGCATGGTGTGGAGTACCTGTCACCTCAGGTGAGTGGATGCAGATGGTGCGAGGAGATCCTTCATCCTATCTACCCTCTAAATGACTTTAACACACTTTACACTACCCGGGGTCTTTCCCTGCCAATCCATTGGCCACTTACTCTATGGGTTCTAAAAACCAATTCCCATTGACCAAAAAGTGGTGCTTCTCAATTTGGGGTCTCACTCCCCCGATTCATCTCCGTGTGCCCTTGCTCAATTTCTGGGCTGGGGCGTGTAGCTCTCCCAGCAGGTCTACCCACCTGCACTCCTCCACCACTGCAGTTGCCTCCCGAGCTTACCTGCTCCTCACCCTAACCTATCTAACTGGGGAAGGCCCCTCCTGGCTCTGTCACCCCTCTGGTGCCCTCTGGCACTGGGCTACCCGGGTCCGTCCTCCGGATCCTCGGGCCCCATCCACAACTACCGGCTCCCAGAGCCCACATGCGGCCTCACCTGGCCGACATCCTCACAGTGATGGAGTGCCCAAACCAACTACAAACACTAACAGGCTACATGCCCAGCCATTTCCACAACACTAATGCACCCATCCAAACATCATTCTTCCACCCGCACCACAGATGCCAATATCCAACCACAATTTACCTATACCCTCTACCTAACACTTACACTACCCGCCCCGGGTATCCGTGACGGGGGTCCACTCTTCCCCCATTCACACCTTCGCACCATCCACTCCACTCCATATTTTCCACCATACTCACTCCACGACCATCCATTCCAAGACTCCATATATTCCACACTCCATGTCTTCCACACAACCATTTATTCCATACACCTGTTGGTGCACACCTGTGCACTCACACCTGGTGCCACCTGCACCCTCCTTCTCCCTGGACCATTTGGTCAACACAATACACATCACTATCACTATCACTCTTACTCATACACTGCTCCATCCACCTGTTCAGTTGCACACCTGTGCAATCACACCTGTTCAATCACACCTGTTCCTCACACACTGCTCAATACACTTGAATACACCTCCAACACTCACACGGCATCATCTCAACTACCTGTTGCCCTGCTAACTTAGTGCTCCCCGTCTTCCCTTTAAACTAAGCACATACCACGTCATTATAATCCACACTAATCTACCTGCGTCTCCACTACAGGTGTCATTGTCACTACCTAATCTTAACGTTACCTAATGTCAATCTCTAGGGCCCTACACATTATCCAAACCCACCCGGGCTAGTTTTCACTGCCATAAACCCCATAAGCTAGTGCTCCTTTGCCCCCCGCTGTGAGGGATGGTGGATTGGCCATCCCATCACATGGGGCATCTCTTACTATCAATTTTGCACACCAAATTCCAACCAATCAAAAATTTGCCAATTACTGCAAATTCTATTCACTTTTCTAAATTTCGGATCAAAACCACTATCACTATTATCATCATCAGTCTTCTCACTAGTGCCTCTCGGTGCGCCAATTCACTTCCACAGCCCGGCTTCGTAAAGCCGAGCAATGAATGCGGGTTGTTTGGTGCCGGTGGCTGGATACGTCCGACACTCGGTGCAGATAAGGACGCTTACCCGGGCCGAGATCCCACGCACCCCCTCGGCACGGAGCCATCCAATTGCCCGATCTCGACCTGCCGGAGCGCCTCAACAAAAAGGGGTCGCCATGACGACCCTTCCTATCGGGCTGCCCGTTCCGCCTAGCGGAGCACGGACGCGGCCGTTCCAAACGCGGCCCAGCGTGGATCACGTACGGCGGTCCTTTCGAACCCGCCGTGGTTCGGATCCCCGCTGGTCCTCGCGGCACGCGAAGCTGCCCGACGCGCACCGGGGGCCCGATTCGGCTAAATGTCGTTCTAACCGCTACCCCGGTTACCGTCGATGCCTCACCTGCATGCTTACACGCATACGCTACCCGTTTCACCCTCACTGAGCTCGGTGTTCCAACGCCGCCCGTACACCCCGCATACTTCGTCATTGCATTCGTTCTTTCGCTCACAGACCTGGTCACACACCTGACCACCGAACACCTTGGCACACACTCGTCGCTCGCACACCTCACCAACACACCTCTTCGCGCCCCCTTCTCGGTCACCTCCTCTGTGACAATCACAGGTGTGCTCTCACTCACACACCCAACCACGTGCCTCACTACCAACTCAAGTGTGCATTCCCACACACGCTCTACCATTCCAGGTGTGCATCCTTCCATTCCAGGTGAACATCCTCGCTCACCTGTCACATCCAACTCACGCTCCGTGTCACTCTCACGACTCTCACCTCCACTCTTGACAGCGCACTCACCCTTACTCTCGACAGCACACTCTTTCCTCATGCACCCGTCCGTTACACACCTTTCTCGCGCACACTCTCCCGTTACACCCTCTGTAACACTCACCACAGGCATGCATTCTCCCTCACTCTTGACAGCGCACTCTTTCCCCATGCACCCGTCCGTTACACACCTTTCCGGTGCATCCTCTTGCGCGCACACTTTCGTTACTTCCTCCGTAACACTCACCACAGGCGTGCATGCTTCCGTTACATCCTCTGTAACACTTCTCACTACGCGCTTCCATGTGCTCCCTCGCACACGCGCTACGACCGACTCACTCTCGACAGCACACTCACTCCTCGGCGCGCACTTTTTCCTCACACCCCATGGTCGGACATTCTCGCACACCTCTTTTTTCGCACACCGTACCTGTCGCACACTTCACCAACGGCCTCTCACGAACACCCGGGTCCACATCAACCCCCAAGCCGACTGAAGCTCCCCTCACATCATGTACATTTCCACGTATATCGCCACTCACCTTGGCACCTCGTCTCCGCACCTCCTTCGCCACCTGCAAACTCTTTATTTGGTTAGTGAGCACACCATTATGAGTTGAGCACCGACCTTGCACATATTCCATCACCTCCTCCTTTATCTCCCTCTTAGTTTCTGTCCGTCCCTTCTTAATTTCACTCACCTCTTCTTCCACTTCCTCTAATTTTTGCTTCACCTCTTTTATTTCCCGGTGCGTCTCCTCAAGTTCGTCCTCTAAGGCTATCTTGACCGTCTCTATGTGCGTCCTTACCTCTCGGTCCTTTGTCTCCATTACCTCTGTCACCTCGTCCGACCTCATTGTCAGTTCCTCACGTACCATCTGACATTGCCTCTGTGTCGCTATTAAGTCATTTTTTATTTCTTTTTGTGTCGCCTTTAACCCTCCTAGTACCGCAGTGTTCCTTTGAACCTGCTCCACTAACTCCGTCTGTCCCTCCGTCAGCTGTTCCACCTCCTCCGTCAGGTCCTCTATGCCCCCTTGTAACTTTGCCGTTCCATTTCTCACCTCTTTCTCGATACGCTTTTCACCTCGCTTTACCTCCTCGCGTACCCCCGAGACCTCCTCACTCACACCTCGTCGTATCTCCCCTTTCATCTCCTCCATCTCCCTTGTAGATGCCACCCTCATCTGTCCCAATTCATCCCTCTGAGCATCCAATTTACTTTCTAACCCGATTTTAACCTCCTCTATCTGGTTCCCCATCTGTTCGATTTCCCGGGCGGATTGCTCCCCTATTTCCCGCAATTTGTCTTCCATCCTATTTTCTAACCCCATTAACCCATTTTTCACCCCCTCTATCTGATTCTCCTGGGCAGCCATTCTATTTTCCACCCCCGTTAACCCATTCTTTACCTCTTTTATCCCATTGTCTAACCCCTCAAATTTTTTCCTAATCCCTCACCGGTGCCCCTCGCTTCGTCCCTCATTACCCCCAATTGCTCACTCTGAGCCCTCGCTTCGTTCCTTATTTGCTCACCCATTTTGGCTTCCAATCGCTCACTATCAGCCCTCAATCCCACAATTTGGTTTCCCAACCGCTCACTATTAGCCCTTGCTTCGTCCCTCATTTTGTCCATAAGGGCCCCGATTTGTAGCAGCAAAAGGTCCGAATCCAACGGCGGCGCTGCTACCGTCGCGGGCGCGGCTAGATTTGGTGCCGCTGTAACCGCTTGCGCAAAGGCGCCATTTTGCGCGCCTGATACCCCCTCAACCACATCCTCCATATACATTTCCCCGAGGTCCTGGGTCGATTCCACCCCGTCTATCTCTCCCACCGGCATCCCGTCGCCTTGACCAGCCATGGCGCGATTTCAAAATTCGGGTTTTGCTTTAAAACACAAATTTTCAGCAGCTCGTAATTTTGAGCGCGTTAAGCGCGCTTCGGGCCTCGTATCTCACTCCCCGACACCAATTTGTTACTGTAATAACACAATTGGTGTCCAAAATTTGGGCTAAATAAATTTAGTCCCAGGTTCGAATCCCAACTCCTGACTACCAATTTGTTACGGACCGCGGATTAGATGTTATTTTGACCGAGTGGTGGTGTAACCGCGGCCGAACAGTTATTCCCCGACTAAAACCCGATTCAACCCAAACGTTGGCCGTATCGCGCCACAGCTACTCAATCGGGAAAACTCTAAAGCGACCGAATGCAAAGAGGAAGAAGACGTACAGAAGAGTAACGGGATTTATTATTTACACACACAAGCAAAAAGGAGCAGTCACCATTATTTACAGGGACATGAGACGCAGGTGACACAGTGAATTCCTTATACAAGCTTAATTACCTACCCAGGACAGAACAAACAAAGACACTGACTCACGCGGGGAATTGCAGAGTGGATTGCTGGAAGGAGGTGTGTGGCTGGAGGGGGGGGGGGGGGGGGACGGCACGGAGCTGGCTGGAGCTTGATCCCGCACGGGATGTCGGGCTGGAAGGAGGTGTGTGGCTGGAGGGGGGGGGGGGGGGGACGGCACGGAGCTGGCTGGAGCTTGATCCCGCACGGGATGTCGGGCTGGACCTCGACGGCCGCTGATGCCACCGAGCCTGTCGTGTGCGCGGAGTCACGGGTCGGAGCTGCTTGTCTCAGTAAAAGCGCCTCTGCTCTGGCGACCCAGCTCTTTCTTTGGACTCAGTAAAAGCGCAACTCTCTGACGACCCAGCTCTTTCTTTGGACTCAGTAAAAGCGCAACTCTCTGATGACCCAGCTCTTGTCTCCTCCCTCCTTGTCTCAACTCTTTGGGAACGCGCCGCCGGCGGGTTATATAGGCCCCGCCCCTCAACCTTTGCGAACCTCCCCCAAACGCTCTTCCCCCGCCCTCTCAAGCCAAACCCCTTGTTCATGGTTGGTCGAGTGGGGCTGGCTCACTCCTCCCCTCTCTGACGAGGTGGGGACCCGCCTTTCTTCCCCAACCCTGCCTCGTGGCCAATGGTGGTTGAAGAAAACCGCCCAAAATGCAGTTGGCCATCGAAATGAAATGAAAGGGGACCTATTCTTATTTCACTTGGTACAATGGAGTATTTAAGTTAATGGGAGAAACAGCCTTACCCTAAGACACATAATAAGATATAAGCTATCGAACAGGGGCATTCTATGATTGGCTGACGTGTATGCTTATGGACTAATTACCGAGACGCCCTTTTTACCTTTATACAACTCTGGAGGCAAGAGGGGCCATATCCAACCAATGGTACACAGCAGTTTACCACAATCCAATACACACAATCAAAAAAATGCCATCCTCATATCCGCAACAATATATATATGGTACATATATTATGGTATATAATGTACCATATACCATATATATGTACCATATATATGTATATATGTATGTACCATATATATGTACCATATATATGTATATGTATACATGTATATATATGTACCATATATATTATGTACCATATATGGTACATAATATATAATATATATAATTGTATATGTGTATATATATATTTCCATCATATAAATTATTATATATATATATACACATACATAATAATTATTGCTCCAACCTATGACGTAACCGCCCCACAACGTCTGGACTGCACTGTCTGCGAAGCTCCGGAAGAGCCATCTTGCACCGCCGATATATATACACTACCGGTCAAAAGTTTTAGAACACCTCAATTTTTCCAGTTTTTATTGAAATTTACGCAGTTTAATGTCTCAATGTACTCTGAAATTAAGCATAGAACAAATAAACAATTGGAGATAAAAAATAAATCATAGAATCATTTTGTTTAACAAAAGTTAATTTAAATTCTTGACTTAGCAAAGTAGCCACCTTTTGCAGATATAACCGCCGAACACACTCGTGGCATTCTTTCTACAATGGAAATCAAATATTGTTCGGGAAGTTCTTCCCAACACTGTTGCAGAAGTTCCCACAAATGTGTTGCACTTGCAGGTTGCTTTGCTTTCACCCTTCCGTCCAGTTCATGCCAAACCAGCTCGATGGGGTTTAAGTCTGGAGACTGTGATGGTCATTCCATGATTTGAAGCCTACCGTCTTTGCGTGATAGGTTACGTTACAATAGTCTGGAGACTGCGTTACAATATAACTTTTCCTCGAAGGTAGTTTTGACATAGCCTGGAGGTGTGTTTAGGGTCATTATCTTGCTGGAGGATGAACCCCTGACCAACTAGGCGTATACCAGAGGGTATTGCATGGTGCTGCAAAATGATGTGGTAGCCCTTTTGGTTCAGGGTGCTAGTCACTCTGTGCAAGTCGCCGACTCTGGATCCAGCAAAAGAGCCCCAGACCATCACGCTTCCTCCTCCATGTTTGAAACTTGGTGTCACAGACTGAGGAACCACCCTTTTGCCGACTCGACGGCGTCGACGGCGTCGAGGGAAGCATGATGCTTCATGGCCCAGGCAAGCCTCTTTTTCTTATTTTGCCATCTTAGCAATGGCTTTCTTACTGCCACTCAACCTGTCAACCCTGCAGCTCGAAGTCTTCTCTTTACAGTTGAAACTGAGACTTGCTTACTTCGATCAGTGTTAAGCTGTGCTTGAAGCTGTTGTCCTGTGAGCCGCCTATCATGCAAGCTGTTGACTCTCAGAAACTTGTCTTCTGATTCTGTTGTGGCTTTGGGTCTGCCAGACCTCTTCCTGTCAGAGTTTCCTCCAGTTTCCAATATTCTACTTCCTGCAGTGCAATATTGTCCAAATAATGCTTCAGAGGGTGTAATAACAGTCTGTTCCAATACTGCTTTTATACAGACAGGGGGTTTGTAACCAAGTAATCAGCAGAGGTTGGGACACCTGTAGGAATTGTTTGCATCAACTTTCAAGACTTAATGTACTGACATTGCTGCAGAACAGCTGCAAGTTGCTAACCCATTACTTGTTCCCTGAAGGCCTGTTTATTTACAATATAACTGTGCAATTTACATTATTTTACCGTTTTTGCTAACCTAAACTTTTTTTTTAACCTCGAGCAGTTTACTGCCTACCTTTGTACCATTTCAGGTTATTCACTGGACATTTTCAACATATTTCAACAAACAGCTATTTGATCTTCATTTCAACAATATTGATAGATAAAGGTGATATAATATAACAAATATCATGAAACATTTACATTTTGTAGTCCATTGTATAATTTAAATAAACATAAATGCAAATTTCGCATGTGGAAAAAGTAAGTACACCCTTGGCTCTAATAGGTGGTATTGCCTGCTTCAGCAGAAACAACTTCAAGTAGGCGTTTCTTATAACTGTCTACCAGTCTCTGACATCGACTGGGAGAAATTTTTGCCCACTCCTCCATGCAGAATTCTTTCAGCTGTGCGATGTTTGAGGGGTTTCTTGCATGCACAGCTCGTTTCAAATCCCCCCACAATATCTTGATGGGATTTAGATCCGGGCTTTGACTTGGCCATTCCAGAAGCCTCCATTTCATTCTTTTGAGCCATTCCTTGGTGGATTTACTGGTATGTTTCGGGTCATTGTCATGTTGCAAGGTCCACCTTCGGTTGAGCTTCAACTTTCCGACAGATGGCCTCACATTATCCTCAAGCACCCTCTGGTACAATGAAGAATTCATAGTGGATTCTATGATGGTGAGCTGCCCAGGCCCTGATGTAGCAAAGCTGCCCCAAACCATTATATTTCCACCACCATGCTTTACAGTTGGTATCAGGTTCTTGTGGTCAAATGCTGTCTTTGGTTTTCGCCAAAGATGTCTTCTGGTACTGTGGCCAAATAGCTCTACCTTTGACTCATCTGTCCAGAGCACATTGTTCCAGAAGTGCTGGTCTTTGCCGAGATGTTCATTGGCAAACTTTAGAATTGCCCTGATATTCTGTCTGGACAGCAACGGTTTCCTCCAGGCACACCTCCCATATAGATCAAATTTGTGCAGCCTCTTTCTAATGGTAGACTCGTGCACTTTGACATCAACAGTGGCAAGAGCTACCTGTAGGTCCCGTGATGACATTCTGGGGTTCTTAGAGACTTCTTTCAGCATCTTGTGGTCTGCTCTCGGGCTGAACTTGCTGGGGCGGCCTGGCCCGAACAAGTTGGCAGTTGTTTGGAATCTTCTCCACTTGTAGATGATGTTCCGGATAGTCGAATGATTGATCTCAAATTGTTTGGAGATCTTTTTAAATACCTTCCCAGACTCGTAGGCATCTATAACCTTCTTTGTGAAGGCCTCAGTTTTTGATCTAGGCATGGTGACGCCACACACTTCAACAACAAAGAGCAAACCAAACTAAATGTCTGAGGTTTAAATAAGACAGGTTCCTCCAAGATCCTCTCTAACGATGTTCTAATCATTTACACCTGAGCTGGTGCACCTGATTCTAATTTTAGGTATTTGAATTGGTGATAAATGTAGGGGTGTACTTACTTTTTCCACATGCGAAATTTGCATTTCTGTTTATTAAATTATACAATGGACTACAAAATGTAAATGTTTCATGATATTTGTTATATTACATCACCTTTATCTATCAATATTGTTTAAATGAAGATCAAATAGCTGTATGTTGAAATATGTTGAAAAAGTCAAAACTTTACATGGGGTGTACTTACTTTTTCACGTGACTGTATGTATGTATGTATGTATATATTGTTGCGAATATGGAATTTGGCCTCCATATCCGCTTGTAAATATTCCCCTATTTCCCCAATACTCCCCGACTATCCCCAATCCCCCATTCCCTAGTCCCATTGTCTGTAAACAACAATCAGTAGAGCCGACCTTCCCCTTTTTCCCCCATTAAATGTCGTGCCCAGGTCCACCGCATCACACGTAGACAACTTTCGGACATCTTGCTAGTTATTCTTAGTCTATGTCAGTTAAGGACTCGTTTCCATTAATTATGACTCTTCGTTGCACCAGAATGTGATTATATGGCACCAGTAGTGAGTTTAGGACCTTTCCCATACCTCCTCCCATCTTCTTCCCCAAACAACAACAACAACAACAGAGGGGCACGGCGCTGCGCGGGGGGGAGTGTGCGTCCTGACACCGGCTCGGTTAGCCGCCATTGACAATGCGCTCCAGACCATGCGCTCCACGGGGTTACCACAAAGGGGCTGGCTGTCAGCTCCTCGTCAAGGGCGGAGCCTGGTAAACCCCCCGCACGCACCCAATGAGAAGCAACGTGCCGATTCCACGAGGCGGAGCTAACGAGCCGAGGGCGTGTCACTCCCCGCCGGATATACGCGGCCACGTAGCGGACGTGACGTCAGATGCGCCCCCAGCTTGAGCAGACAAGACGCCATCCGAGCGCTGCGACCTCCCCGCATCTCTAGACCGGACCGGGTCGACCCTGTCCTTGAGCCAAGAGTGCACCTTGAGCCATCGATACCCGCTTTCCTAGCCATCAAACCCCGTGTGAGTCAGCCTTTTGTCCCGTTTATCTGTCGTCTGTTGGGAATAATATAAGATTGTGTTTAAGTGCCCACCTTACTATGCTGTACCTCTCGTCCTTGTAATCTAACCTTCCGCCTTAATATAACCTCCTCCGGAGGTCTTGAGAACTGAACCCTGGGTGTCGTGTCATTTGAATCCCAGCCGTGGTGTCCTTTTCCTTTATTGACCTAGCGCAGCGCGATTAGTCGACGTTCGGGTATAATCGGGTAACTTGTGCAGACGTGGTCATACCAAAACCGCTCGGTAAATAACATCCAAGCCACGTCTGTAACAATTGGTGTCGAGGAGTGGAATTCAAACCCGGGACTAAATTTATTAGGCCCAAATTTGTAACAAGTAGAATCGATTCGGAGCGCGTTTTCCGCGCGTTATTAGGCCCAAATTTGTAACAATTAGAATCGATTCGGAGCGCATTTCCCGCGCGAAATTATAACGGCCGAAATTTGTTTTGTTGTATAAAAACCCGAATTTTGAAAGTCGCGCTATGGCAGACCAAGACAGCTGGGGTCCGGTAGAGGAGAGTGAGGTAGGGTCGATCCAGGACCAAATTGAGGGACAAGAGGAGAGCGAAGCAGTGAGGGCGGCAGGGTCGCAAAATAGCGTTGTCATGCACGAAGTGGCCGCGGCGTCCACGCCCGCGACCGTAGTGGCGCCACTGGTGGATTCGAACCTTTTTATCCTGCAAATGAGGGCCCTTATGGAACAAATGGGTGAGCAATTGGGAGACCAAATTAGAGGTTTGAAAAGCAGTATGGGACAAATGGGGAACCGGATGGAGGCTCAGAATGAGCAATTGGGGGTAATGGGGAACCGGATGGATGCTCAGGGTGAGCAATTGTGGGTAATGAGGGACGAAGCGAGGGGTACCGGTGAGGGATTAGACAAGAAATTAGAGGGGTTAGACAATGGGATAGAAGGGGTGAAACATGGGTTAATGGGGGTAGAAAACAGAATGGCCGCTCAAGAGAATCAGATAGAGGGAGTGAAACATGGGTTAACGGGGGTAGAAAACAGAATGGCCGCTCAAGAGAATCAAATGGAAGGGATGCAAAAAGGGTTAGAGGGGTTAGAAAACACCATGGAAGGCAAATTGAGGGACATGAGGGACCAAGCGGAAAGGGAAGTTAACCAAATGGGGCAGCAGATAGAGGGGGTCAGAATGGGGGTAGAAACCAAACTGGATGCTCACAGGGAGGAAATGGAGCAGATGAGGATGGCATCTGGGCAGGAGATGCAAGTGATGGGAGAGCAGATCAGAAGAGGAGTGAGTGAGGAGGTCGGAGGAGTGCGCGAGGAGGTGAGGCACTGTAGGGAGCACATGGAGAAGGAGGTGAGAAAGGGGACTGTAAAGTTACAAGGGGGCATAGAGGACCTGACGCAGGAGGTGGAGCAGCTGACGGTGGGACAGACGGAGTTAGTGGAGCAGGTTCAAAGGAACACTGCGGTATTAGGAGGTTTAAAAGCGACACAGAGAGAACTAAAAGATGACTTGGTGGCGACGAAGAGGGAATGTCAGATGGTACGTGAGGGACTGACAACGAGGTTGGACGAGGTGATAGAGGTAATGGAGACGAAGGACCGGCAGGGGAGGACGCACATGGAAACGGTCAAGGTAGCCTTAGAGGATGAGCTTGAGGAGACGTACCGGGGAATGAAAGAGGTGAAGCACAAATTAGAAGAAGTGGAAGAAGGGATGAGCGAAATTAAGAAGCGACGGAGAGGGGATAAGAAAGAGATAAAAGAGGAGATAAAAGAATTGGTCCAGAGTCTGTGTTTGGATCGTGATGATGTGCTCATTAACCGGATGAGGGATTCGCAGGTGATGGAGGAGAAGCGAAGAGGAAGAGGACCCGGTGTAAGTGGTGACCAATATGGTCGTGCGTATGATGCGCCAGGGGATTTAAGAAGCTTGGGGGTCGAGATGGACCCGGGTGTTCGTGAGAGGCCGTTGGTGAAGTGTGCGACAGGTCTGGTGTGCGAAAAAAGAGGTGTGCGAGAAAGTCCGACTCTGGGGTGTGTGAGGAAAAAGTGCGTGCCAAGGAGTGAGGGTGCTGGCGAGAGTGAGTCGGTCGTAGCGCGTGTGCGAGGGAGCACATGGAAGCGTGCTGTGGTGAGTGTTACAGAGGGTGTGACGGGAGAGTGTGCGCGAGGAAGGTGTGTGACGGACAGGTGCATGGGGAAAGAGTGCGCTGTCAAAGGCAAGGAAGAATGCACACCTGTGGTGAGTGTTACAGAGGGTGTGACGGGAGAGTGTGCGCAAGAGTGTGCGCGAGAAAGGTGTGTGACGGACAGGTGCATGAGGAAAGAGTGCGCTGTCAGAAGTAAGGAAGAGTGTCCACCTGTGGTGAGTGTTACAGAGGGTGTAACGGGAGAGTGTGCGCGAGAAAGGTGTGTGACGGACAAGTGCATGAGGAAAGAGTGCGCTGTCAAGAGTAAGGGTGAGTGCGCTGTCAAGAATGGAGGTGAGAGTAGTGAGAGTGACAAGGAGAGTGAGTTTGTTGTGACAGGTGAGCGAGGATGTACACCTGGGATGGAAGGATGCACACCTGGAATGGTAGAGCGTGAGTGGGAATGCACGCTGGAGTTGGTGGTGAGGCACGTGGTTGGGTGTGCGAATGAGAGCACACCTGTGATTGTCACAGAGGAGGTGACTGAGGAGGGGGCGCGAAGAGGTGTTTTGGTGAGGTGTGCGACCAACGAATGTGTGCCAAAGTGTTCGGTGGTCAGGTGTGTCACCAAGGCTGTGAGTGGAATGGGTGTACCGAGGTGTGTAAGGAAAGGTACGAGGAGCATGGAAACGGCTGGATGTGTGAGCAAGGAACGGGCTGCGGGGTGTAAGCGTCCAGGTGAAGCATCGACGTTAGACGGGTTAGAGGTTAGAGCGACTTATAGCCGAATCGGGCCCTCGGTGCGTGCTGGGCCTCGCTTTGAACGGCCGCGTCCGTGCTCCACTAGGCGGAGCGGTCAGCCCGATAGAAAGGGTCGTCATGGCGACCACTTTTTGGTGAGGCATTCCGGCAGGCCGAGATCGAGCCATGGGATGGCTCCGTGCCGAGATAGTGCGTGGGATCTCGGCCCGGGTAAACCTCCTTCCCTGCACCGAATGCGGGATGTATCCAGCCGCTGGCACAGAACAACCCGCATTCATGGCTTGGCTTTACGAAGCCGGGCTTTGGACGGGGATTGGCGCACCGAGAGGTATTAGTGAGGAGACTGGGTGATGAGGATAGTGTTTTGGCCCCAAAATTAGAGAAAAACAAAATTTGATGATTGGCAAGGGATTGGCAGTAGTGATTGGCAGATGATGGGTAGGGATTGGCAAATTTTTGATTTGTTGAAATTTGATGTGCAAAATTGGTAGTGAGAGACCCCCGATGTGGTGGGATGGCATCCCTGCCACCCTTCCCATGTGGGGGCAAAGGAGCAATAGCTTAAGGGGTGTATGGCAGTGAAAACTAGCCCGGGTGGGTTCGGTTATATTGATAGGGCCCTAGCGAAGATTGACATTAGGTGACGTTAAGGTTAGTTAGTGACTGATACCTGTAGTGGGGACGCAGGTAGATTAGTATGGATGATAATGACGTGGGAGCGCAATAGTTTAAAGGGACGACTGGGAAGCGCAAGTTTCAGAAGGGAGTAGTTAGCTGAGATGATGCCGTGTGTGTGAGAATTGAACAGGTGTGATTGCACAGGTGTGCAACTGGACAGGTGTGTGGAGCAGTGTATGAGTAAGGAGTGTTGTGGATCAGCGCGGATGCGCTTGGGGAGAGAAGGGTGCAGGTGGCACCAGGTGTGAGAGCACAGGTGTGCAAGTACAGGTGTGTGGAGAGAGTTGGAGTAAGTGGTACGGAGTGGTGTGCATGGTGCGAAGGTGTGGATGGGGGAAGAGTGGACCCCTTTCACGAGTACCCGGGGCGGGTAGTGTAAGTGTTAGGTAGAGGGTACAGGTAAATTGTGATTGGATATTGGCATTTGTGGTGCGGTGGCAGAATGGTGTTGTGGATGGGTGCATTAGTGTTGTGGAAATGGCTGGGCGTGTAGCCTGTTAGTGTGTGTAGTTGGTTGGGCACTCCACCACTGTGAGGATGTCGGCCAGGTGAGGCCGCAGGTGGGCTCTGGGAGCCGGTAGAGTTGTGGATGGGGCCCGAGGATCCGGAGGACGGACCCGGGTAGCCCAGTGCGAGAGAGGGCACCGAGTGGGGAGAGTGCCAGAGGGCCTTCCCCAGGTAGTTAGGTTAGGGTAAGGAGCAGGTAAGCTCGGAGGCAACTGCAGTGGTGGAGGTGTGCAGGTGGGTAGACCCACTGGGAGAGGTACACGTCGCAGCCCAGAAATTGTACGAGGGCACCGGGAGATGAATCGGGGGAGTGAGACCCCAAATTGAAAAGCACCACAGTTTGGCCAATGGGAATTGGTTTTTAGAACCCATAGTGTAAGAGGGCCAATGGTTTGGCCGGAGAGAGACCCCGGGTAGTGTAAAGTTGTTAAAGTCATTTAGGAAATAGTTAGGATTGATGAACCTGTCGCACCATACGCAGCCACTTACCTGTGGTGATGATGATGACTCCACACCTGTGTTTTCTTTGTTTTGTTGCAGGAAATGAAATTGCTGTGTGGATTGTGAGACGCATCACGACGTGGATGAGACATTGGGGTGATTCCATCTCTCCCTCCCTAGGAGGGACTGATGATGAATTGGTAATGGCAAATTTTGATGTGCAGTTGGAGATGGCAAATTTTGATGAGAGTTGAAAATGGCAAATTTGATTGGTTAGGAGGGAGAGAAGACGAATTTGGTTTATGGGAGGAACGGGGAAGACAGTAGGGATGTTTGTTGATTTGTAAAGTAGATGTTTATGGGTAGTGTTGTGTTGTGTGGATACAGTAAGGGGTAAGGGAGGGGCCATGTAGGTTACCTGGTGGGGGGGGGGGGGAGCGTACGGTAGGAACGTACCTGTCTCACCTGGTTCCCATGTGCCCCCAGTGTGCATTACCTTGCATTGCGTGCACTTTTGCGCCCTTACCACCTTACTCACTTGTCTGCTTCTTTTGTCTCCCACCTCCGAGGATCTGGCTTTGGGGTAGAGAGAGAGGAGAGAGAGGTGCTGGCTACGCAGTTGTGGGCCTGCACTTTCGCTGCTTGCTGCTTGGATCGATACACCATATGGACCGCAATGTTTGTGGCCACCCACCATGGACCGCAGCTCTTTTGCGGCCAAGCACCACCCGTGGATGGACCTATGGGTCAACGTGGCACCTATGCCATGCAGGTGAACCACTTTTAGTTGACACCACTGAAGGCCACAATATAGAAATGGACGCTGTTGGCGCCTTTCTTTATTTTTTGAAAGAGGCAAGAAGGCCAAGTGCACCACACGAAGGCAAGACCAGCGGCAGAACATCGGCCGGCTGCGACACCACCGGTGATTTGTAAACACTTTATTGGTGCACCGGATGGTGCTCACTGTGTGATGGGGTGGTGCTTGATGCTTGGAAGGGGTGCTCTGCACATTATTAAAGGCCGTAGGCCACAGAGCACTCGTGGGTTGGTGTATCGATGCTAGCATGCGTGCTCTCTCTATGCATAACATCTGCATGTGTTCCTCCAAAAACAGGTCCTGGATCGTAGTGTAAATATCAGCGTAGTCTTGTGTAAATAATGCTCCCTACCGGCTGTATGTTTAGTTTGCGAATTCTTTCCGGATTCGGTTATCCTGTGGGTGTGTTTCTGTGAGGAGAAGGGTGCAACGTCGCAGGGGGACATATTTACTCATTTGTGAATATCTGTAAAACTGTCGCACTCAGGGTAGAGTTAATAGTAGAGGGAACTACATTGCGTGCCACACTAAAGTAGGTAAAAATTTATCGGGTCGGGACGCCCCGAGGGTAGAGAAGGGTGCAATGTTGCGAATATGGAATTTGGCCTCCATATCCGCTTGTAAATATTCCCCTATTTCCCCAATACTCCCCGACTATCCCCAATCCCCCATTCCCTAGTCCCATTGTCTGTAAACAACAATCAGTAGAGCCGACCTTCCCCTTTTTCCCCCATTAAATGTCGTGCCCAGGTCCACCGCATCACACGTAGACAACTTTCGGACATCTTGCTAGTTATTCTTAGTCTATGTCAGTTAAGGACTCGTTCCATTAATTATGACTCTTCGTTGCACCAGAATGTGATTATATGGCACCAGTAGTGAGTTTAGGACCTTTCCCATACCTCCTCCCATCTTCTTCCCCAAACAACAACAACAACAACAGAGGGGCACGGCGCTGCGCGGGGGGGAGTGTGCGTCCTGACACCGGCTCGGTTAGCCGCCATTGACAATGCGCTCCAGACCATGCGCTCCACTGGGTTACCACAAAGGGGCTGGCTGTCAGCTCCTCGTCAAGGGCGGAGCCTGGTAAACCCCCCGCACGCACCCAATGAGAAGCAACGTGCCGATTCCACGAGGCGGAGCTAACGAGCCGAGGGCGTGTCACTCCCCGCCGGATATACGCGGCCACGTAGCGGACGTGACGTCAGATGCGCCCCCAGCTTGAGCAGACAAGACGCCATCCGAGCGCTGCGACCTCCCCGCATCTCTAGACCGGACCGGGTCGACCCTGTCCTTGAGCCAAGAGTGCACCTTGAGCCATCGATACCCGCTTTCCTAGCCATCAAACCCCGTGTGAGTCAGCCTTTTGTCCCGTTTATCTGTCGTCTGTTGGGAATAATATAAGATTGTGTTTAAGTGCCCACCTTACTATGCTGTACCTCTCGTCCTTGTAATCTAACCTTCCGCCTTAATATAACCTCCTCCGGAGGTCTTGAGAACTGAACCCTGGGTGTCGTGTCATTTGAATCCCAGCCGTGGTGTCCTTTTCCTTTATTGACCTAGCGCAGCGCGATTAGTCGACGTTCGGGTATAATCGGGTAACTTGTGCAGACGTGGTCATACCAAAACCGCTCGGTAAATAACATCCAAGCCACGTCTGTAACAATATATATATATATATATATATATATATAGAGTTGCGGTTTTGCGAATAAAGGATGACCCCACCTCGTAGATAGTTGCACCACAACATGTAGCCTCGCTTTAGTTCAGTTATTTCTTATTAAATGTAAGCGTAGTCTCCTTTCCTGTGTTAGTTTGCGTTGAGCAGGCCAGTGAGTTAGGTGTTCTTTGGGCTCGAATGCCATGTGCTAGGCCTGGAACAAGTCTGGCAAAGCCGAAGTGCAGGTGAGTGGCCGGTAGGCGGCGAGCAGCCAATCAGAGCCCAAGGGGAGTGGCTCATAACGGCAGCGAGAGGAGGGGCTTGGAACATTCGGGTAAGGCTGGGGAGGGGCCATATAAGACCCTGCCCCGAGCCCCCCGCGAGAGAGAGAGAGAGAGAGAGAGAGAGAGAGAGAGAGAGAGAGAGAGAGAGAGAGAGAGAGAGAGAGAGAGAGAGAGAGAGAGAGAGAGAGAGAGAGAGAGAGAGAGAGAGAGAGTCGCCCAGCCCCTGAGTCAGAACCGGAGAGAGTCGCCCAGCCCCTGAGTCAGAGTGCAGATTCTCCGCGTCAGAGCTTTTGTCGCAGCACAAGTGAAGTCCCATGGTTGTTATAGCCTCGCTGTACACGAACTCTCCCCGTGCCCTGCGTTCTGCTACTGCTGCCTGTGAATAACGCGCTGTGTGAAGACGATCCATTCCGGGCCACAGACGCACGATCTCCTTGCCTTCGCTCCCAGCACTGTGCCATGAACAACCGAGGGCCACGCCGGGCGAGATGTCCGGAGTGAACGTCGCCAGGACGCGTTTGGAGCACGAACTTGTCCTTCCTCCTTTTCCCTGCGTGAGTGAGTGGGCCCTTGTCTGGGAGAATAAGTTACGACTGATTAAGCCTGCTCTGTGTCTCTTCACCTTGTATAGTTATAAATAAACCTGTTCTTTCTTCCATTTGACCGTTCCCGTCATTTCACTATTGGCTTTGCATCGCACAAATAAAACCGCTCGAATCGGGTTCAATAAAAGTAACAGCACGAGTCACGTGATCCGCAAACCGCTCGGGCGTATTCGATTAGCGTGGCTTGTGCGAGATCCAGTCCCCGTTCTCGTGGCAGCGTGGGTACCGAAGGTACATGTGGAGTCGACCCGATACCCTTCCGCACGCTCGCTACGGGAGTGGCGACTCGGCCTCGTGGACTCGAAGACCCGAGGGGGAAATGGGATTTAACCCCCCCTCTGTGCGTCGACGGGCTTCGAGAGATCCGCAACAATATATATATATATATATATATATATATATGTATATATATATGTATATATATATATATATATATATATATATATATATATATATATATATATATATATATATATATATATAGATATACATATATATACACATATACATATATATATGCATTGTTTTATATATATTTTATATTGTGGGATATATATATATATATATATACATATATATATATATATATATATATATATATATCTATATATATATATATATCTCTATATATATATCTGGACTAAAATCAAAATTCTGCTCTGTCGGAGGGTTCTCTTGAGAGCTTGACAGGCAGAGCGTATGTACATGGTAGTGACGTCATTACGTGCGCTCATTGAAAGCTGGAGAACTGAAGATATATTTGGATTGCTCCCTGCTGCATCCAGCCGATTCCATATAATGAGTGGATACCAGAGATAATGTGCCATGTGACAAATGGTACTGATCACTCCCATTAAGGTACAGCATAGCTGGATGGGATACCTTAATGGCAGTTCACCACTGATGGTATGAAATCACATAGTAACTGGTATATATATTGTTACGGACACGGCTAAAGATGTTGCTTGACCGAGCGGAATGGCCGCCGTGTTGGTACAGTTTACCCGATTACCCCCAACTCACCCGATTCCACTCGAACGTTGGCCAAATCGCGCTACGCTAAATCAATGATTGGAAAGGACACAACGACTGGGATAAATGAAACGACGCAAGGGGTACAGTTCTCAAGACCTCCGGAGGAGGATATAATTAGTGGTGGAGAAAAGGGGTAGATTACAAGGTAGAGTGAGGTAAAAGACACAGAAGAGATAGGCACTTAGATACAATCTTATCTATCCCCGACAGACCACAGACAAACGGAACAAGGCTGACTTACACAGGGATTGATGGCAGGGAAGGACAGGTAGTTCGATAGCACAAGGTGCACCTTGGCTCGGGGACAGGATCAAGCACGGTCCAAGAGATGCAGGGAGGCCTCACAGCGCTCGGAGGTGGCGTCTTTCTTCGCCAAGCTCAGCGCGCATCTCACGTCACCTCCCTCTTCCTGCGCATGCTCAGCGCGCATCTGACGTCACCTCCCTCTTCCTGCGCATGCTCAGCGGGGAGTCACACGCCCTCGGCTGGTTGGCTCCGCCCCCGATGGGACCGGTCCGCCGCTTCTATTGGGTGCGGGGGTTACCGGGCTCCGCCCTTGACGAGGAGCTGACAGCGAGCCCCTACTTGGTAACCCCGTCGAGCACATGTTCGATGGCGGCTCGTTGGAAAGGCCTGGTGCCCTCCCAACACCCCCTACCAACCAAGCCGGAGTGAGGACGCACACTCCCCGCGCCGCCGCCGTTGCTGTTGTTGTTGTTGTTGTTGTTGCTGAACCGTGAGGAAGAGCTGCGGGGAGGTATTGGGAGGTCCTAAACTTCCTAACGGTGCCATACAATCACATTCTGGTGCAACGAAGAGTCAGAATTAATGGAAACGAATCCTTAACTGACATAGACTAAGAATAACTAGCAAGATGTCCTATAGTTGTCTACGTGAGATGCGGTGGACCTGGATGCGACATTTAATGGGGGAAATAGGGGGAGGTCGGGTCTACAGAGTGTTGTTTACAGAAAATGGGACTAGGGAATGGGGGATTGGGGATAGTTGGGAAGTATTGAGGAAATAGGGGAATATTTACAAGCGGATATGGATGGATGCAAATCCCATATCCGCAACATTGCACCCTTCTCTACCTCGGGGCGTCCCGACCCGATAAATTTTTACCTACTTTAGTGTGGCACTCAGATGTAGTTCCCTCTACTATTAACTCAACCCTGAGTGCGACAGTTTTACAGATGTTCACAAATGAGTAAATATGTCCCCCTGCGACGTTGCACCCTTCTCCTAACAGAAACACACCCACAGGATAACCGAATCGCGGAAAGCATCCTCAAACTAAACATACAGCCGGTAGGGAGCATCATTTATACAAGACTGATATTTACACTACGATCCAGGACCTGTTCTTTGAGGAACACATGCAGATGTTATGCATAGAGAGAGAGAGAGCACGCATGCCAGCATCGATACACCAACCCACGAGTGCCCTGTGGCCCTACGGCCTTTAATAATGTGCAGAGCACCCCGTCCAAGCACCAAAAGCACCACCCCATTATGTACAGTCAGCACCATCCGGTGCACCAATAAAGTGTTCAATAAAAAAAGGCACAATCAAGTGTCCATGGTCACCGGTGGTGTCGCAGCCGGCCGATGTTCTGCCGCTGGTCTTGCCTTGGAGCCCACTTGGCCTTCTGGCTTCTTTAGAAATAAAGAAAGGCGCCAACCGCGTCCATTTCTGAATTGTGGCTGTCAGGGGGCCAACTAAAAGAGGTTCACCTGTATGGCATAGGTGCCACGTTGACCCAGAGGTCCATCAACGGGTGGTGCTTGCCCGCAAAAGAACTGCGGTCCATGGTGGGCGGCCACAAAAATTGCGGTCCATTTGGTGTATCGATCCAGGCAGCAAGCAGCGGGAGTACAGGCCCACAACTGCGGAGCCAGCACCTCTCTCTCCTCTCTCTCTGCCCCAAAGCCAGATCCTCGGAGGTGGGAGACAAAAGAAAACAAGTGAGTAAGGTGGTAAGGGCGCAAAAGTGCACGCAATGTAAGGTAATGCACACTGGGGGCACATGGGAACCAGGTGAGACAGGTACGTTCCTACCGTACGCCCCCCCCCCCAACCAGGTAACCTACATTGCCCCTCCCTTACCCCTTACTGTATCCACAAAACACAACATTACCCATAAACATCTACTTTACACATCAACAAACGTCCCTACTGTCTTCCCCGTTCCTCCCATAAACCAAATTCGTCTTCTCTCCCTCCTAACCAATCAAATTTGCCATTTCCAACTCAACATCAAAATTTGCCATCACCAATTCATCATCAGTCCCTCCTAAGGAGGGAGAGATGGAATCACCCCAATGTCTTATCCACGTCGTGATGCGTCTCACAAAGCCAAACAGCAATTCTCATTTCCTGCAACACAGAACAAAGGAACACAGGTGTGGAGTCATCATCATCACCTCAGGTAAGTGGCTGCGTATGGTGCGACAGGTTCATCAATCCTAACTATTTCCTAAATGACTTTAACAACTTTACATTACCCGGGGTCTTTCCCTGCCAATCCATTGGCCAACTTACACTATGGGTTCTAAAAACCAATTCCCATTGACCAAACTGTGGTGCTTCTCAAGTTGGGGTCTCACTCCCCCGATTCATCACTCGGTGCCCCCGCACAATTTCGGTGGCTGGGTCGTGTGACGCTCCCAGCTGGTCCGCCCAACTGCACACCTCCACCACTGTTGTTGCCTACCGAGCTCACCTGCTCCTCACCCTAACCTAACTAACTGGGGAAGGCCCTCTCGCACTCTCACCCCCTCAGTGCCCTCTCTGGCACGGCCTGCCCGATCCACACCCGGGATCCTCAAGCACCCACTGACACTAACGGCTCCCAGAGCCCACCTGCGGCCTCACCTGCCTGACATCTAACAGTGGCGGAGTGCCCAACCATTCACACTCACACTAACAGGCCACACGACCAGCCAATTTCACCACACCAATGCACCCATCCACAATACCATTCTGCAACCGCAACACAAATGCCAATATCCAACCACAATTTACCTATACCCTCTACCTAACACTTACACTACCCGCCCCGGGTACTCGTGAAAGGGGTCCACTCTTCCCCCATCCACACCTTCGCACCATGCACACCACTCCGTACCACTTACTCCAACTCTCTCCACACCACTCATTCCAATACTCCATGTATTCCACACACCTGCACTTGCACACCTGTGCTCTCATACTTGGTGCCGCCTCCACCCTTCTCTCCCCCAAGCGCATTTGCGCTGATCCACAACACTCACTACTCCCTCACTGCTCCACACACCTTTCCAGTTCTCACACAGCATCATCTCATCCAACTACTCCCCTCTGAAACTTGCGCTTCCCAGTCGTCCCTTTAAACTATTGCGCTCCCTCGTCATTATCATCCATACTAATCTACCTGCGTCCCCACTACAGGTATCAGTCACTAACTAAACCTTAACGTTACCTAATGTCAATCTCTTCTAGATCCCTACACACAATATCCTAACCCACCCGGGCTAGTTTTCACTGCCATATACCCCATAAGCTAGTGCGCATTTGCCCCCAGTTTGTGAGGGATGACAGAGTTGCCATCCCACCACATCGGGCATCTCCCACTACCAATTTTGTACATCAAATTTCAACAAATCAAAAATTTGCCAATCACTACCCATCATCTGCCAATCATTACTGCCAATCCTTTGCCAATCATCAAATTTAGTTTTTCTAATTTCGGGGCCAAAACACTATCCTCGTCATTACAGTCTACTTACTAATGCCTCTCGGTGCGCCAATTCACTTCTAAAGCTCGGCTTCGTACAGCCAAGCCATGAATGCGGGTTGTTTGGTGCCAGCGGCTGGATACGTCCCGCATTCGGTGCAGGGAAGGAGGTTTACCCGGGCCGAGGTCCCACGCACCATCTCGGCACGGAGCCATCCCATGGCCCGATCTCGACCTGCCGGAATGCCTCAACAAAAAGTGGTCGCCATGACGACCCTTCCTATCGGGCTGCCCGCTCCGCCTAGTGGAGCACGGACGCGGCCGTTCAAAGCGAGGCCCAGCGTGGATCGCGTACGGCGGTCCTTTCAAACCCGCCGTGGCTCGGATCCCCGCTGGTTCTCGCGGTACGCGAAGCCCGGCACACACCGAGGGCCCGATTCGGCTATAAGTCGCTCTAACCGCTAACCCGGTTACCGTCGATGCCTCACCTGCATGCTCACACGCATACGCTACCCCTTTCTTGCCCATACATCCAGCTGTTCCCATGCTCCTCGTCGTACCTTCTCTAACACACCCAGGTACACTCATTCCACTCACAGCGTTGGTCACACACCTGACCACCGAACACTTTGGCACACATTCGTTGGTCGCACACCCCACCAACACACCTCTTCGTGCCCCTTCCTCGGTCACCTCCTCTGTGACAATCACAGGTGTGCTTTCACTCGCACACCCAACCACGTGCCTCACGACCAACTCAAGTGTGCATTCCCACACACGCTCTACCATTCCAGGTGTACATCCTCGCTCACCTGTCACAACCAACTCACGCTCCGTGTCACTCTTACTACTCTCACCTCCACTCTTGACAGCGCACTCACCCTTACTCTCGACAGCGCACTGTTTCCTCATGCACCCGTCCGTTACACACCTTTCTCGTGCACACTCTCCCGTTACACCCTCTGTAACACTCACCACAGGCGTGCATTCTCCCTTTACATCCTCCGTAACACTCCTCACTACGCGCTTCCATGTGCTCCCTCGCACACGCGCTATGACCGACTCACTCTCGACAGCACCCTCACTCCTTGGCACGCACTTTTTCCTCACACACCCCAGAGTCGGACTTTCTCGCACACCTCCTTTTTCGCACACCAGACCTGTCGCACACTTCACCAACGGCCTCTCACGAACACCCGGGTCCATCTCGACCCCCAAGCTTATTAAATCACCTGGCGCATCATACGCACGACCATATTGGTCACCACTTACACCGGGTCCTCTTTCTCGTCGCTTCTCCTCCATCACCTGCGAATCCCTCATCCGGTTAATGAGCACATAATCACGATCCGAACACAGACTTTGGACCAATTCTTTTACTTCCTCTTTGATCTCTTTCTTATCCCCTCTCCGTCGCTTCTTAATTTCGCTTACCCCTTCTTCCACTTCTTCTAATTTCTGCTTCACCTCTTTTATTTCCCGGTGCGTCTCCTCAAGCTCGTCCTCTAAGGCCACCTTGACCGTTTCTATGTGCGTCCTCACCTGCCGGTCCTTCGTCTCCATTACCTCTGTCACCTCGTCCAACCTCGTTGTCAGTCCCTCACGTACCATCTGACATTGCCTCTGTGTCGCTATCAAGTCATTTTTTATGTCGTTTTGTGTCGCTCTTAACCCTCCTAGTACCGCAGTGTTCCTTTGAACTTGCTCCGTTAGTTCTTTTTGTCCCTCCGTCAGCTGTTCCACTTCCAGCGTCAACTCCTCTATACCACCTTGCAATTTTACAGTCCCCTTTCTCACCTCCTTCTCCATGCGCTCCTTACAGTGCCTCACCTCCTCGCGCACTCCTCCGACCTCCTCACTCACACCTCTTCTGATCTCTTCTCCCATCACTTGCATCTCCTGCCCAGATGCCACCCTCATCTGCTCCATTTCCTCCCTGTGAGCATCCAATTTAGTTTCTACCCCCATTCTGACCCCCTCTATCTGCTGCCCCATTTGTTTAACTTCCCTTTCCGCTTGGTCCCTCATGTCCCTCAATTTGCCTTCCATACTGTTTTCTAACCCCTCTAACCCCTTTTTCATCCCTTCCATTTGATTCTCTTGAGCGGCCATTCTGTTTTCTACCCCCATTAACCCATGTTTCACCCCTTCTATCCCATTGTCTAACCCCTCTAATTTCTTGTCTAATCCCTCACCGGTACCCCTCGCTTCGTCCCTCATTACCCCCAATTGCTCACTCTGAGCATCCATCCGGTTCCCCATTACCCCCATCATTCTGCTTTCCATTTCTTCGCTATTCTTGTCCATAATGGCCTTCATTTGTATAAAAAAAAGGTTCAAATCCACCAACGGCGCTGCTACGGTCGCGGGCGCGGTCGCCGTAGCCATGTGCGAGGCGCCATTTTGCGCGCCCGTAACCTCGTGCGCGAGGACGCCATTTTGCGAACCTGCCGCCCTCACTGCTTCGCTCACCTCTTGTCCCTCAATTTGGTCCTGGATCGACCCTGCCTCACTCTCCTCTACCGGAACCCAGCCATCTTGATCTGCCATAGCGCGACTTTCAAAATTCGGGTTTTTATTTTAAAACAAAACAAATTTCGGTTACTTGTAATTTTGAGCGCGTTAAGCGCGCTTAGGGTCCGTATCTCACTCCTCGACACCAATTGTTACGGTAATAACACAATTGGTGTCCAAAATTTGGGCTAAATAAATTTAGTCCCAGGTTCGAATCCCAACTCCTGACAACCAATTGTTACGGACACGGCTAAAGATGTTGCTTGAACGAGCGGAATGGCCGCCGTGTTCGTACAGTTTACCCGATTACCCCCAACTCACCCGATTCCACTCGAACGTTGGCCAAATCACGCTACGCTAAATCAATGATTGGAAAGGACACAACGACTGGGATAAATGAAACGACGCAAGGGGTACAGTTCTCAAGACCTCCGGAGGAGGATATAATTAGTGGTGGAGAAAAGGGGTAGATTACAAGGTAGAGTGAGGTAAAAGACACAGAAGAGATAGGCACTTAGATACAATCTTATCTATCCCCGACAGACCACAGACAAACGGAACAAGGCTGACTTACACAGGGATTGATGGCAGGGAAGGACAGGTAGTTCGATAACACAAGGTGCACCTTGGCTCGGGGACAGGATCAAGCATGGTCCAAGAGATGCAGGGAGGCCTCACAGCGCTCGGAGGTGGCGTCTTTCTTCGCCAAGCTCAGCGCGCATCTCACGTCACCTCCCTCTTCCTGCGCATGCTCAGCGCGCATCTGATGTCACCTCCCTCTTCCTGCGCATGCTCAGCGGGGAGTCACACGCCCTCGGCTGGTTGGATCCGCCCCCGATGGGACCGGTCCGCCGCTTCTATTGGGTGCAGGGGTTACCGGGCTCCGCCCTTGACGAGGAGCTGACAGCGAGCCCCTACTTGGTAACCCCGTCGAGCACATGTTCGATGGCGGCTCGTTGGAAAGGCCTGGTGCCCTCCCAACACCCCCTACCAACCAAGCCGGAGTGAGGACGCACACTCCCCGCGCCGCCGCCGTTGCTGTTGTTGTTGTTGTTGTTGTTGCTGAACCGTGAGGAAGAGCTGCGGGGAGGTATTGGGAGGTCCTAAACTTCCTAACGGTGCCATACAATCACATTCTGGTGCAACGAAGAGTCAGAATTAATGGAAACGAATCCTTAACTGACATAGACTAAGAATAACTAGCAAGATGTCCTATAGTTGTCTACGTGAGATGCGGTGGACCTGGATGCGACATTTAATGGGGGAAATAGGGGGAGGTCGGGTCTACAGAGTGTTGTTTACAGAAAATGGGACTAGGGAATGGGGGATTGGGGATAGTTGGGAAGTATTGAGGAAATAGGGGAATATTTACAAGCGGATATGGATGGATGCAAATCCCATATCCGCAACAATATTGTTGTTGTTCCATCCCTTCCTTCCTGGGAGGGATTGGGAGACGAATTTGGTTTAGAGGGGGATATAGGAGACAGGACGTAGAGACGAATTGTAAATGCAAGGGGGGCTAACGACCTAAGGACACAGGGCAGCCTTAGTCACAGTCTTAACTTATTCCCTGGACTCGGGCCCGCTCGCTCTCAGACTCGGTCTCAGACTCACGCGGAGATGTCGAAGGTAGGGTGGTAGGTCCGGCGATGGCATCCACAGCTCGTCCCGGTCCTCGACCCGTACCTTAGCCCTGAGATATATATATATATTGTTGCGGATCTCCAACGTCAGCCTTCCCCTTATCAAGGGGGGATTAATCCCCTTGTCCTTTTACTGGCCAACGCGATCCCGAAGTTATCACGTTCCTTCCGGTCGGTGTTAAATTGGGTTGTTGGTCGAATTAGTCCTATTACCTAAGTACCAACACCGACCGTGAAGCAAGGAAATAACTCCCGCCCGAACCACGGCGTTCGTGGACACGCCGAGCGAAGCGAGCCGCGACTCGGGTCGTTAACAATGACTCGACCCGATTATAGCGGGTCCTAATCGTGCCACGCGTACCCAATTGAGAAAATACTAGGACGATCGAATTAGGAAGAAACCAGGAAGAACAAGGTAATTTATTACAATTTGTACAAGAAGAGGAAAAGAAAGAATGTACAAGGAAGCGGACGTAAAAGGACACAGGAAGCCTTAGTCACAGTCTTAACTTATTCCCTGGACTCGGGCCCGCTCGCTCTCAGACTCGGTCTCAGACTCAGACTCACGCGGGGATGTAGAAGGTAGGGTGGAAGGTCCGGCGATGGCGTCCACAGCTCGTCCCGGTCCTCGACCCGTACCAGCAGACGATGGTGGTCGGCAGGCAGCTCTCCGCGTAGCGTAGGCGTGAGCGGACAATTATTGTGACAGGGAAAGGTCATTAAGCTGGCGGTTATTGCACGCTTAGCCGCGTATGTAATACGTGTACTGGCGCCTTTACACGCACTCCCGGTATTACTCTGATCGCTCCAAGCGCCCCTTCCCCATACCCCAATGTCCTGCTGCACGCTGCAGTTCTCAGCAATGCGTGCCGCGCGCTCGCCCTTTGTAAAGCTGGTTGCCACAGCGCGTCTCTCCCTCTCGTACTCAACTCTCGTACCAGTCCTTCTGAATGCGCTCTTTATACCACGAAGTTCTTCTGGCCAGTCCTGTCGAGGGCTTTGTGTGCGCGCTTTTATAAGCCAAGCCAGCGAATGCTCTGGAAGCCCCAACCATGCCCTGTCAGGCGATCTCACCTTAGCCCTGATTGGCTGGTGTGGTCTTACCCGGCTCCGCCTTGATGGCCGCTTGACGTGGCCGCACCTCTATCCTTACGCTCCGCCCCTTTTTCCCGGGTTTCACCTCATGGCTTTTGGGCTGGGTTGAGCGAGCCCAAGGGCAGCGAAGGCTGCTGGCCAAGGAGCGTAACAAACTGGGAGGGGCGATGGGGTACAGACTGAAGAGCGCTTAATGGCGTCGCTTGGAGGGAGGCTGCAAAATGGACGATGGGCCTACTCTTATTTGTTTTACGCAACGCAGATGCAACTATTGGGAATGGCCTTATGTAAACACATACTATGATATAACTGACGTCCTATGGTGACCTACGTGTTGCTTGTGGCCTATCTATGGGGTGCAACCTTTAACCTTTAATGATGTTATATGTGTGGGTTCTCGAAACCGCAAGAATATACATATATATATATATATACACACACAAACATATATATTGTTATGTTTGTAGGGAATAGGCAGTGATTACTTTAGATCATGTAGATTTGCATAAATTAGCATGCTCTGATTGTCGTGAAGAAGAAGAACCACCATGTAATAAGTATGGATCCGGTAGGTCGTGTGTTCGGATTAAGTGTTACGTGTGGCCATACAAAGCGTGGCGCTTGTGCTAATTAACTCTTGAATTATGGGTAAAATTATCCCTTGTACGTCGTTACCTCTGTATCTATTCCTTTGTCTCTTTTGGCACCACCCCACAGACACATAGGGCTAGAATCCCACATTTAATGGCACTAATTAATAATAAAACTAACCGGAAACCCAGATGATGCACTTGGGCTGACTGGAAAGGACACATAGGACGAAAGATCCATGAAGACACACCCCGAGGAGCCGTGATTGGCCAGGGCTCTTGATTGACAGGGAAGGACGAGAAGAAGGGACTCGCTGATTAGTGAAGGAAAGGACGAGTAAGAAGCAACTTGCTGAATTTGGTGTAAAAATAGTTTGAGACTAGGTGTAAAAGCTGGGTGTAAAACGAGAAACGAGAGCTGGGTGTAAAAATAGTTTGAATGGCGGACATCTTCTCTCTCTCATTTTTGGAAGCCATAGCGATTGGTCGTGAGTGCTCTTCTCCTCCCCTCCCCCCCACCCACCCCTTCTCGGTTTTGGGTCTGGCAATAACGGTTGTGTGCCAGCATCTTCTCCTCGTTACCCTGTTTGTCTGGCGTCTGGGCATTGATGGCGAACATTCTTTCTTGCGCCTCTCGTTCCAAAAGCGATAGAGCCCGGGGAGGATTCATCATGAGCAACCGTGTTGCGGCAGCGTGCTGGTGGATGTGCAGAGGCAAAAGGCAGAGTGGGGATGAAGAGTTGCGGTTTTAATGGCGCGGCTGGACGAGGAAGCTGCACGCCTGCGATTCGGGACGCACGGTGACGCCTGCTATGCGGGAACGGGCGGTTCCCACCAATGAGGGAGCGGAGTTCCCGCCAACACCAGAGCCGCGTTGAAACTGCGCGCCCGGTGCCTGGAAGAGTTCAGCCGAGACGCACCGGTCGAGTCGAGTTAAGTGCACCCACACACACAATTATTATTTAGTTTATCATGCGTTTTAATAAAACCTGTTTATTTTTGTACATTTTAAATCCGTTTTCGTGTTATTTTCCGCAGGTTTGAGGACTGCCGGTGTAGTCAGGTTCATTATGTTCAGATTTATAATTTCGTTCTTTTTTTGTGGAGATTAGCAAACCTATACATTTTTGGAAAGCTTATAGCACCAGGAATCCGAAAAACCATGTTTCCATTTGCGCAAATTTTTCTTTGGCGGCCATATTGGATTTTCAAAATGGCCACCATCGGAAACCTATTTTTCGCGATATCTCAACATCCGAACCACCTAGAGTGCTGATTCCAACACCTATACCCACATTTTTGGGGATGAGGAATCACATGAAGCCATCTAAAATAATCTACACCTACCCTGGGATACCAGGTGGCAGCCTACAGCGGATTTTCAAGATGGCCACTTTCAGGAAACATGTTTTTTTCTGAATATGTATACCACATTGAGTGATGTTTCACCTCAGTACAGTCATAGTCATAAATGGGATCATTTCAACATGTTCAGTTCATGTACATGGAAAGTCATTATATCAGACCTAATAGTTCATTTAAAATAAACCTCATGAAGCTCACAATTACTTACCTGTTGTCGTTTTATATATTTGCAGGTCTTGAGAGAAGATGAGTGAAGTTACGACTCAGCCCACACAGTGGCAGCACTGCATAATTTGTCAAACCGCTTCAGCAAAATATGGAACGCTTGTCCAGCAGCCCAAACCGGACTCGTTTGAACACTTGCTACAAACCCTTAATGATAGAGCAGCCTACCATGATGGAAAATATGTTAAAATTCACAGTCGCTTAAAGGATGAAACAAGTGAAAGTCTGCAATTCAATAATGCAGTTTGGCATCGTATCTGTTATTCAAATGCAACCAACAAAGAGAAGGTACAACGTGCCAAAGACCGCCATCAATATCACATTTCAGTCGGCTCCTACACAGAGAAAAAACGTGGACAAAAGCGAAAAAGCACAGAACTGGACGAACCATCAACTTCCACCACCAGTCCGTTTACACGTTCTGCAACAGCTCCATTCATTAAGGAACATTGCTTTTTCTGCCAGGAAGATAACGAGCAAAAATTGTACACATTGAGAACAGAAAACGGTGGGAAAGCATTACACGATGCTGTGGAGCTGTCTGGAAATCTCACCCTGCAAACTAGGTTAAACACATCCATCTCACCCACTGATGCACATGCAATCGATGTTCAATACCACAAGTCATGTTGGACAACAAATGTATTCCATGTGTTACATACCAAGGATAACAAGGGAACAACAGAGAGAGGTCATCCGTTTCAAACATCATGTTTGATTGAGTTGATTAGCCTTGTCGACTGTCAAACTCAGAATAAACAATACTTATCCATGGCACACATTGAAACAACATACATCAACTTGCTTGGTGGCACAGATGCATTGGCGCACCACTTCCCTGCATATAGTAGACACTGGCTCAAGGAGAGAATTCTTCTAGAACTACCACACGTAACGTCTGTTAGGCAAAAGGACAAGAGAAAACCTTCTGTTCTTTACTCCCCAGATGCATGCAAATCCGATATGGTTCAGTCTGCCATGATAGAAAGTGAAGTAGACGATCTGAATATTATCTATAAAGCAGCAAAGGCATTGCGCAGAATTATCAAGAACTTCCACCAACAGGAAAACTCATCCGATGCTATACAGGTCACTAGCAGCACAGATGATGTTCCAGCAGCACTCCACGCAATGATCAGATGGGTTATGGTGGGGCCAACAGAAACACTAGAAACTGAAAAACGAACCACTCACGTTAACAGAGAAGTACTCACAGTTAGTCAGATGCTATTGGGTGGATTCAAATCTGACAAGCAAGTGAACTATAGGCCCAAAACTGATTCTGCGACCTTCCGATCAACCAAATCACAAGAAACTCCACAGTCTCTAGGATTAGCCTTGGCAGTTCACCATGACACAAGAAACAAGAAACTCCTGGAAAGTCTCTGCTCTCAAGGTTACTGTGTCTCGTACAGTCGTGTTATGCACCTCGAAACAGCCCTAGCAAATGCCATTGTGGAAAACACCCTGAAGTTCCAAGGACTTTATGTTCCTCCATTTTTGAAGAAGGGAACTTTTGTGTTTTTTGCAGCTGATAACACAGACTTTGCTGAAGACAGCGTGGATGGCAAAGGGACAACCCATGGAACAATCATTGCTGTTTATCAAAAACGTGACACTCAAGGAGAAACATTGGCACCACAACTGAGCATAGCTGACACTACCAGTTTGTCAGTGACCCCGTACCAGGTTCCTATGCTTCATTGTGACAAGCCGGTGCCGAAAACCATAAAGAGAACAGACACATTCCACATCAGCAAGGATGGTATATCACCAGCGTATCACCTTACACATCTAGGATGGTTGGTTGCTTCTATGATCACCAGAATGCAGAAATCAAACAGCACATATATACCTGGTTGGGCAGGATACCACTCATTGCTGTCGGGTAGTCACAGTTTGACACAAGTCGGAGTCTTACCCCTTCTACCTGAAGTAGCACACGAGTGGTCGACTCTTCTGACCGTCATCTCTCAGACAACTCAGCTAAAGAACTTAGTTGTTGGTACAAGCCACCCTACAGTCATTTCCTGGGATATGGCCCTCTATGAAAAGGTGATAAGGCTGCTGGATGCAAGGCCAGACCTGAAAGGTACCGTTGTACCTCGGCTTGGCGAGCTGCATGTGGTCATGGCTGCTTTGAGAGCCCTGGGTACTTCCATTGAGAACTCAGGTATTGATGACGCGTGGATAGAGGCCGACCTCTACGGACCTTCAACAACAAGGCAGATCCTGAGATGTTCGCATTACAAACGCACTCTCCGTGCTCATATTTATTCATATATAGCACTTTATGAAATGGCGCTGGACCTGTTCTTCAAAGATTATCCACAGTTGAAAGCCGTTTGCTCAGATATGTCAGAAGAAATAGACGAGGCATGTTCAGAAAAGGACAAGTTCACCAAAGCCACAAGTGTGAAAGAAGCCAACACAAAGCTGTTGAATGTCATCACTACAGCTGATGTTGTGAACATATTCAAGACTTGGGAAACAGAACAATCCAAAAAAGCCATGTTCAAGTCCTTGATGAATTACCTGCATCGAGTGGAGACAATTCTGTTCTTTGTGGAAGCTTCTCGGGACGCAGATCTCAAACTCCACCTCGAATCTGGTGAGGCACTCAGCAAGCTATTTTTCTCCATGGATCGTATCAAATACAAACGTCTTTGGCCGCGATACATAGCAGATATGTATGACCTGAGGAAGACGCATCCGGCCACATACAGGGAACTCGAGAATGGAAATATCTCAGTAACGAAATCTAGCATCCCCTTTGTATCAATCGGTGCAGACCACGCTTGTGAACAGGAAAACAGAGCAATGAAGGTTCATTCTGGACTTCCAGGCATCTCCAATAATGCCAATGCAAGGCAGAGATTCTTTATGGCCTCTCCAGAATTGTCACGGCTGACCAGAGAATTCAAAGATCAGTTCGACACCAAAACAGACAAAGTGACAGAACACCACGAACTTAGTCCGAGGGCAGTGAATCTGAACAATACAGCGGTTGAAAAGATCAAGGCTGCTATCATGAGTCATGGCAATCCATTTACCACAGAAGGAAATAGCATATACAACTTGATCACACATGCCTATGTCCCAGAGGAGCACACGTCACAAATCCTGAATATCGACAACATTGGTCAACACTTGTACGAAGAGTATGTTGACGAAAGAATCAACGGAACAGTCAGCTTATTTGCACCCGTGAAAAAAGAAAACAACACGATGTACTTGTCTGGTGTGAAGAAGACCAAGATCATGCTCAGGGACAAGTCAGTCGACTTGAAGGAAACAAAAGACTTGTATGGAAGGCTGATGATATTGACAAAATCAAGCCGTGATGTTGACCAGAAAGACGCAATAGGCAACTACGAATTCACCCTTACACCTCGCGCCTTGTTCGCACCAAACGGTGACCTGCTTCCTTGCCTTGACAAGTCAAAGTTAATCCATCTCCTTGTGAAACATGGAGACTTAGCTCCGGGTGACTTAGCTCCGACCTCAAGTCCTCAAGCTCAAGTCCATAACTCTGCAGCTATGAAAATAGCAGTAGTCGACGCCATGGTTCTTGTACAGAAATTGTCGACAAAACCAGCTGCAACAGTAACCGTTGAAGATCTCAGTGTCAGCTTTAATACTAGATTGATGTCACTGACAAGACATTTTGACGAAGTTATCCTCGTGTTTGATACTTACAAGGCCGATTCGTTGAAGCAAAGCACAAGACAAAAAAAGACGAGGGGGGCACAATCCAGTCCAGTACCAAGTGAAGGACAATACCAAGATCCAACACATCACCATGAAGCGGTTCTTGTCACACGCTCAGACAAAGTCAGATTTGGCAGAATATCTGGCTGAGAAAACGTTGGAGTACAACAGAGATGCCTCCAAGCTGATAATTATATGTGCAGCAGGAAAGGCCAAGAGTAACAAAGGCGTGCATTTTGAAGACAATAATCATGAGGAGGCAGACACTCTGATGATTCACCAAGCAGTGCTGGCAACTCGCCGCAATCCCAACGCAGAACAGCTTACCTTCTTCTCTCCTGATACGGATGTCCTGGTCTTGGTCATAGCTAACTATGATGTTCTGCTCAAAAACACTGCTGTCTCCCTTGTGTCGGGCCTTGTGCAAGTACAACCAATCTGGAACAATCTTGGCGTCGAAAAGGCCAAGGCATTGCCAGCATTCCACACATTCACAGGAGCAGACAATACTGGACGGTTTTCGCGAATAGGCAAAACAACATGGTTTGAAGCTTTCGTCAGAGCCGATAGTGACGTGATACAGGCCATGAGAATGCTCGGTGATGCTGCAGATGTGACCGCAGATCAGATGTCCAACTTGGCAAGATTTGTATGTGCAGTGTACGTACCAAAGGGAATATGTATCAACAGCATTCCGGAGTTGCGCTGGTACCTCTTCTGTAAACACATGACTGAAAGTCACAAGTTACCTCCAACGCTAGGGGCTCTAAATCAGCATGTTGATCGTGTACATCTTCAGGCAAGGGTATGGGCTCAGGCTACTATCGCACATCAAGTGTTCCTGGATCCACAGCAACATGGCTACTTCAAGGACAACGATGGGGAATTGAAACCACTAATGACAGATGTACCACCAGCACCGAAAGCAATACTTGAGATGGTCAGATGTCAGTGCAAAGGAGACTGCTCATCGAGACGGTGTTCGTGCCGTGCCAATGACTTGGCATGCACAGACTTGTGTTTGTGCAGCTCCGAATGTGAAAACGACGATGACTGTCAACCTGTTCTCTGCTCTGACGACAGTGATGAGGACATTTGAAAACCTATGAGGACAAAATGTTGATGAATGTTGACAAAGATAAAATTTCATCTATGGGAAATATTCTATGTTCAAATAAAAGTAATTATTACATGTATAATTATGGATTGTATAGCCTCATCTCTATATACTTACCTCTTGAATACATAAATCACCTGTTTAGGATATATGAGGGATGTGGTTTCATAATTATGATCCGTGTGCCACAATGTAGCGAAACATCACTCAATGTGGTATACATATTCAGAAAAAAACATGTTTCCTGAAAGTGGCCATCTTGAAAATCCGCTGTAGGCTGCCACCTGGTATCCCAGGGTAGGTGTAGATTATTTTAGATGGCTTCATGTGATTCCTCATCCCCAAAAATGTGGGTATAGGTGTTGGAATCAGCACTCTAGGTGGTTCGGATGTTGAGATATCGCGAAAAATAGGTTTCCGATGGTGGCCATTTTGAAAATCCAATATGGCCGCCAAAGAAAAATTTGCGCAAATGGAAACATGGTTTTTCGGATTCCTGGTGCTATCAGCTTTCCAAAAATGTATAGTTTTGCTAATCTCCACAAAAAAAGAACGAAATTACATAACAAACCTGACTAGTGGGATCCGTTCAGGTAAGTGCTCTTCAGCACACACACACACATATATATATATATATATATATATATATATATATATATATATATATAATTATATATATATATATATATATATATATATATATATATATATATATATATATATATATATACACATACACAGTATATGTAAAATTATATATATATATATATATTTAGATATATATATATATTTAGATATATTTAGATGAATAGTGCATGAAACGCATACATGAAGATGAAACGAAATGAAACGCAGACAAGATGAAACGAAAGACAAGTGCATGAAGCCTACAACAAAGATTGTATAGTGCCAAGAGTCCAAGCTGGAGGGGGTGGGGTGACCGTTTTGGCTGCTTTTCATGCAGGGGGCAAAACTGACCTGGTTGTTCTGAATGGAAACCTGAACCAGTTCAAGTACAGGGCCATTCTGGAAGAAACATTGCTTCTATTTGCTCGTGCAGCCTTTTGAGGAAACTTTGTCTTCCAAGACGACAATGCACGGCCGCATCGTGCTCGCATGATCCAACACTTTCTTGCTGACCATGGTGAAGAGCATATGGAGTGGCCTGCCATGCCCCGGATATGAATCCGATAGAGAACTTGTGGGCAGAATTAACGCGTCAAATCGACCACTTGGACCAGCAGCCTGCCTCTGTGCGTGAATTGCAGCAGGCTACTGTCACTGCATGGCAAGCGATTCCTGTCCAAACCTTGGCAAATCTCGTGAACAGCATGCCTCAACGTGTATGTGCTCTCCTGACTGCTCGTGGGGGTTACACGAAGTACTGAACTGTAATTTTACTGTCCGTAATCCCAGTCGTAATTTAACTTTTGTTTTTGTTAAAAAAATTTTTGGCTAATGTGCAAAATAAAGAGATACTTCTGGAAAACGTACAGAAGTTTAACACAGTACTGTCCATGAATTGAGTTCGATATCAGTTTACATCACTTTCAAGTATCAATTAATTTTTTTCGAAAAGTCAAATGTGGTTTTTGTTTCTTTTAAAGGTCACATTAACAAAATCTGGAATAATTTCAACATAATTCCAATGAACTTTTGGTTCTAAGATATCTTGAAAAGTAAGTTCACCCCCACAAAAAAAATATTCTATATTAAATGCCAAGTCTGTATATATATATATATATATATATATATATATATATATATATATATATATATATATATATATATATATATATATATACATATATATATATATATATATATATATATATATATATATATATATAATATATATATCTATATATATTGTTGTGGATATGAGAATGTTTTTTTTATTGTTGTGTAGTGAATTGTAAAATGTCACCCTCCTTCCTGCATTTGTTGTTGTATAAAGGTCAAAGGGCGTTCCCGTAGTTAATTCCATAAAGCATACACGAAGGACACCATATATCCATGTTCAGTAGTTATATCCTTATTATGTGTATTAGGCTAAGGATTTGTCTTCCATTAATTTGACACTCCATTGCACTGCATTAAATAAAGTAGATCCCTCCGACATGGCATCTTCCAAGTGCCAGGTTTAGCCACTTTGCTGCATTTCATCTGCGTCCACTTTGCTGCATTTCATCTGCCGTTCACTTTGCTGCAATTGCCAACTGCATTTTGGGCGGTTTTCTTCATTGCCATTGCTGCCCTTTGGCTGGGGCTAGCGCGAATCGCCCCCAAAACCACCATTGGCCACGAGGCAAGGTCGGGGAAGAAGGGCGTGTCTCCACCTCGTCATAGAGGGGAGGAGTGAACCAGCCCTTGCCGACCAACCCAGAACGAGGGGTTGGCTTTAGAGGGCGGAGAGAGACCGTTTGGGGGAGGTTCGCAAAAGGGTCAAGGGTGGGGCTTATATAACCCGAGGCAGAGGCCCCCAGAGAGAGTCGAGGAGGGAGGAGATCAGAACACCGAAAAGCCTGGAAGTTGTTGTTGGACTAAGCAAGAGAGGAAGTTGTTGGACTGGGTTGGACTAAGAAAGAGAGATGAGAGGACCCGTCATGCCAGACCCCCCACCAGCGCGTCGGCTCCACCAAGCAGCTCCGACCCGTGATCCCGCGCACACGACAGGATCGGTGGCATCGGCGGCCGTCGAGGTCCATCCCGACGTCCCGTGCGGGATCAAGCTCCAGCCAGCTCCGTGCCTTCCTCCCCCTCCAGCCACCCACCTCCTTCCAGCCAAGCCACTCTGCAATTCCCCGTGTGAGTCCGTCTTTGTTTGTTCTGTCCAGGGAATAAGTTAAGCCTGTTAGATAAGCTAGTATTTTCACTGTGTCTCTGATTTCTTCTGTAAATTGTTTTATTATCCTTCCTTCTCCTTGGTTTCTTCGATTGTGTAAATAGTAGGAATAAATTTAGTAGCATTTCAAACCTTTTTGTCTTCTTCTTCTTCTTCACATCCGTGTCGCCTTTGTCTTTTCCCTATTGAATATCTGTGGCGCGATTTTGGCCAACGTCCAGGAATCGGGTTAGTCGGGGTAACTGTTAGGGCCGCGGCGCCATCCACTCGGCAAAACAACATCCTATCCGCGGTCCGTAACAATTGGTGCCAGGAGCGAGAACGGACCTGAAGCGCTTCGTGCGCTCAAATTACGAGCAGCCGAAATTTGTTTTGTTTAAAAAAAAAAAAACCCAAACTTTGAAATCGCGCCATGGCTAGTCAAGACGATCGGATGCAGGTGGGTGAGCTAGAAGAGGGGTTAGGGGTAACCCAGGATCAGAGGGAAGAAAAGGAGGCGAGCAATGAGGAGGTGGTTGAGGAGGTATCAGGTGCACAAAATGGCGCTCTCGCGCACGTGGTTACAGCGGCACCAAATTTTGCCGCGCCCGTGACCGTAGCAGCGGGCTTTGATGTGGGGGACTTCGTGGCGCAATTCACCGAGATGCTGAGAATAGAGAGGGAGAAATTGAGTAATAAAATTGAAGTGATAATGAACGAAATGAGGGCCGATAATGAGGGACTGGCGAGGGACAGAGTCGCATATGAAGTAAGGGAAGCGGAGAGGGACAGAGACCGCAGGTTGAGCGAAAGGGTCCCAAGGGTGCACGACGAGGTAAAGCGGGTCGAGGAGCACTGGTTGAGCGAAGTGGAGAAAAGCACAGGTAACTGGACCGGGGTAGAAATCGCGACCCGGAGTAAAGGGCAACCGGCGACCGTTGAGGTAGAAGAGGGAATTTTATTAAAGCCAGCGGTCGTCGTGGTGAATAAAGAGAAAGCAAAAGTGCTGGGAATTAAAATTGAAGAACGACAGACGTAGAAGAGCAACAGTCGGAGGAAGGAATGGAAATTGCTCAAAGTCTGAATGCACATCCTGATGCCGTACTTGCTAATCCTTATAAAGATTTGCAGGTGCGCGTGGAGAAGGGAATCCCCCAGGTGAGTCGTGCTGTGTATTGTGCGGGGAGATTTTGCAGGAGGATGTTTGGCACGAAGAGAATTGTCGCACGATTGGGGTCAATATGGCACCCGGGCGTTGGTGAAGGGTCCCGTGTGAGTGGAAATGGCATGCGTGTGAGGAAAAAGTGTGCGTCGGCGAGTGGGTGTGTTATAAAGTGTGGGAGTGAAACCGAGTGCGAGCGAGAATGCACGTCGGGGTGTACGGAGTGTGAAACGAGGAGTGAGTTGGTGGTGGAGCGGGTGCGAGGATGCACGTATGGGAAGAACGGCGAGGGTGTGCGAGAAAGCACACCTGAGTTGGTTGTGGCGCGAGTGCGAGGGAGCACATCTCAGCGCGTTAGTCGGTGGATGCAAGAGAGCACGCCCATGGTGAGTGGTACGGAGTACGTACCGAGTGGGTGAGAGTGCGCAAGACGGTGCGCGAGGTGTGTTAAGGGAGTGTGCGAACGGCGAGTGTGCGCGAGAGGTGTGGTGTGTAACAGGGAGTGCGTTGGTGGAATGGACGGAGTGTGTGGAATGTACGGACGGCGTTGGAACGCCGGGTTTTGTGAGTGTCAAAAGGGTCGCGTGTGCGTGTGGGCATGCGAGTAAAGCATCGACATTGGACGGGTTAGCGTTTAGGGCGACGGATAGCCGATGCGAGCACTCGGGATGCGGTGCGCTTTGTTGGATGCAAGGCCCGGCGCGGATCGATGCTGCGTCGCTTCTCTTCGAAGCGCCGTTGCCGATTCGGGCTTGGCCCCGCCCTGCACGGTCGAGTCCGGGCCTTGTCGGGCGAGGCGACTGGTCCGGTTCAAGGGCGAGTGGGAGGAAGCGGACGGTGCCCCCTCGTGGGGACGGGGTTCCGACCGGGCGAGCCTCAGCCATCGGGCCCGGAACCGCAAGGTACCGAGCCGCGATGATGCGTGGAACCTCGGCCCGAGCATGCCTCCTCCCCAGAGTCGTGAATGCCGGACGGATCCAACCGAGGCGACCAAACCACCCGAATTCATTGCTCGGCTTTGCGAAGCCGAGTTTTAATGACGTGACGACGCACCGAGGCTCAGATAAAGCGGACTGTGATAATGATGATAGTGTTTTTGATCCGAAATTTAGAAAAGTGAATAGAATTGGCAGTAAGTGGAAATTTTTGATTGGTTGCAATTGGATGAGCCAAATTGGTAGTGGAAGATGCCCGATGTGGTGGGATGGCAACTTTGCCATCTCTCACAGCGGGGGCAAAGGAGCACTAGTGTTATGGGGTTTGGCAGTGAAAACTAGCCCGGGAGGGTTAGGATATTGTGTGTAGGGACCTAGAAGATGACTTTAGGTAACGTTAAGGTGAGGTAGTGACAATGATACCTGTAGTGGGGACGCAGGTAGATTAGAGTGGATGATAATGACGTGGTATGTGCTTAGTTTAAAGGGAAGACGGGGAGCACTAAGTTAGCAGGGCAACAGGTAGTTCAGATGATGCCGTGTGTGAGGAACAGGTGTGATTGCACAGGTGTGCAACTGAACAGGTGGATGGAGCAGTGTTTGAGTGAGTGATAGTGATGTGTGTTGTGTTGACCCAAATGGTCCAGGAAGGAAGGAGGGTGCAGGTGGCACCAGGTGTGATTGCACAGGTGTGCAACAACAGGTGTATGGAGAATGGTTGTGTGAAATACATGTAGTGTGGAATATATGGAGTATTGGAATGGGTGGTCGTGGAGTGAGTATGGTGGAAACTGTGCAGTGGAGTGGATGGTGCGAAGGTGTGGATGGGGGAAAGGAGGATGGACCCCCATCACGAATACCCGGGGAGGGTAGTTTAAGTGTTAGGTAGAGGGTACAGGTAAATTGTGGTTGAATATTGGCATCTGTGGTGCGTGGTGGAAGAATGGTATTTGGATGGGTGCATTAGTGACGTGGAAATGGCTGGGCGTGTAGCCTGTTAGTGTGTGTAGTTGGTTGGGCACTCCACCACTGTGAGGATGTCGGCCAGGTGAGGCCGCAGGTGGGCTCTGGGAGCCGGTAGAGTTGTTGTGGATGGGGCCCGAGGATCCGGAGGACGGACCCGGGTAGCCCAGTGCCAGAGGGCACCAAGGGGTGACAGAGCCATGAGGGGCCTTCCCCAGTTAGTTAGGTTAGGGTGAGGAGCTAGGTAAGCTCGGGTGGCAACTACAGTGGTGGAGGTGTGCAGGTGGGTAGACCTGCTGGGAGAGCTACACGACCCAGCCCGGAAATTGTGCAAGGGCACAGGGAGACGAATCGGGGGAGTGAGACCCCAAATTGAGAAGCACCACAGTTTGGTCAATGGGAATTGGTTTCTAGAACCCATAGTGTAAGTTGGCCAATGGATTGGCAGGGAAAGACCCCGGGTAGTGTAAAGTGTGTTAATGTCATTTAGAGGATAGTTAGGATTAAGAATCTCCTCGCACCATCTACATCCACTCACCTGAGGTGACGTAACTCCACACCATGCCATGTTTTATTATTTTTATTGTGCAGATGTTTGGAATGTGAGACGCATCATGACGTGGGTGTGACATTGTGCTGATGTTCCATCTCTTCCTCCTTATGAGGATTGATGATGAATTGGGTGATGGCAAATTTTGGTTAGAGGGATTGTGGGAACGAATTTGGTGTAGGGGAAATATGGGGAAGACGTGACAGTAGTGACGAATTTGTAAAGGTGTAGATTTTGTAAATATGGGGTAAGGGCAAGGGTAGAGTAGGTGACAGGGGGGGTGACGTACGGTAGGGACGAGCTTTCTCACTTCGCTCTCCGTACGCACTTCGCCTTGCATTGCCTTATTGATGTGTACCCTTGAGACCTTACCCCTCACTCATCTGTCTTTTCCCCCCTTTGTCTCCCACATGAGGACCTGTGCGCCACTGGGCGCCGAGGGGAGCGTGCGTGAGTCCGCCATTGGGTGCCCGAACCTCTCGCAACCACAGCTGTCTGCATCGATGCACCACCTTATGGACCACATGTCTGTGGCTGAGCACCACTTATGGACCCCATGGGTTGGGGCATGGCCCCTCTGCTGGAACCGGCCATGAAGGCCCGAGATCTTGCTGGTGGACCTTGGCCACAGGGCACCGATGCCCCACAGGTGAACCATACATAGTCGGCCCCCCTGTGGGCCATAAATAAAAGAAATGGACACGTTGGGTGCATTTTATTTTAATACAAATAGGCCGCCAGCAAAGAAGATGACAACAACTGGAAGAAAGCAAATAGCCAGCAGAGGGAGCCAAAGAGCAAGAGACCACCAGCAGGGTTAGGGGTTGTTTGGTTATTTTTATTCATGAATTGTAGTGACTGTGCACCGATTGGTGCTTGAGGGTGTATTGATGCGTTTTTCGGTGCTTTCATGGTGCATCGATGCAGAGCAGACTGTCTCCCCCCCAAAAGAACAATCACAGGTCCTGGGTTACGTTTTATAAATAAAGCCAAGTCATTGTAAATAATGCGCCCCCACCATAAGTGTTTTAGTTTGAAGACCAAATCCACAATTCGGTTAGCTGTGGGCGTGAATCTGTTAGGCAGGGTGCAATGGAGCAGCGGGACATAGTTATTTATGTTTTAAAACTGTCACACTCAGGGTCAGGTTAAATGTAGAGGGAACTACACCTACGTGCCACACTAAAAGTTACAGTTATAGGCCCGGGACATGCCTAAGGGGAGGAGGGTGCAGTGTTGTGGATATGAGAATGTTTTTTTGTTTTGTTGTTGTGTCGTGGATTGTAAAATGTCACCCTCCTTCCTGCATTTGTTGTTGTATAAAGGTCAAAGGGCGTTCCCGTAGTTAATTCCATAAAGCATACACGAAGGACACCATATATCCATGTTCAGTAGTTATATCCTTATTATGTGTATTAGGCTAAGGATTTGTCTTCCATTAATTTGACACTCCATTGCACTGCATTAAATAAAGTAGATCCCTCCGACATGGCATCTTCCAAGTGCCCGGTTTAGCCACTTTGCTGCATTTCATCTGCCGTCCACTTTGCTGCATTTCATCTGCCGTCCACTTTGCTGCAATTGCCAACTGCATTTTGGGCGGTTTTTTCATTGCCATTGCTGCCCTTTGGCTGGGGCTAGCACGAATCGCCCCCAAAACCACCATTGGCTACGAGGCAAGGTCGGGGAAGAAGGGCGTGTCTCCACCTCGTCATAGAGGGGAGGAGTGAACCAGCCCTTGCCGACCAACCCAGAACGAGGGGTTGGCTTTAGAGGGCGGAGAGAGAACGTTTGGGGGAGGTTCGCAAAAGGGTCAAGGGTGGGGCTTATATAACCCGAGGCAGAGGCCCCCAGAGAGAGTCGAGGAGGGAGGAGATCAGAACACCGAAAAGCCTGGAAGTTGTTGTTGGACTAAGCAAGAGAGGAAGTTGTTGGACTGGGTTGGACTAAGAAAGAGAGAGGAGAGGACCCGTCACGCCAGACCCCCCACCAGCGCGTCGGCTCCACCAAGCAGCTCCGACCCGTGATCCCACGCACACGACAGGATCAGTGGCATCGGCGGCCGTCGAGGTCCAGCCCGACGTCCCGTGCGGGATCAAGCTCCAGCCAGCTCCGTGCCTTCCTCCCCCTCCAGCCACCCACCTCCTTCCAGCCAATCCACTCTGCAATTCCCCGTGTGAGTCCGTCTTTGTTTGTTCTGTCCAGGGAATAAGTTAAGCCTGTTAGATAAGCTAGTATTTTCACTGTGTCTCTGATTTCTTCTGTAAATTGTTTTATTATCCTTCCTTCTCCTTGGTTTCTTTGATTGTGTAAATAGTAGGAATAAATTTAGTAGCATTTCAAACCTTTTTGTCTTCTTCTTCTTCTTCACATCCGTGTCGCCTTTGTCTTTTCCCTATTGAATATCTGTGGCGCGATTTTGGCCAACGTCCAGGAATCGGGTTAGTCGGGGTAACTGTTAGGGCCGCGGCGCCATCCGCTCGGCAAAACAAGATCCTATCCGCGGTCCGTAACAATATATATATATATATAATCGCGAGATTAAATCAGACGCGGACATAGCTTCAGGACTCTCCCTATTCTCATCCTTAGTCCTGAAGCTACGTCCGCGTCTGATTTAATCTCCCGATTATTTATTCAATGCAAATGAGACGCCCTGCTCATACTGTGGAGTTTCTACTATTTCTCACAGTTATATATATATATATATATTGTTACGGATCTCTCCTTCGGCCTCTTTTCCCCTTATCGAGGGGGGATTAATCCCCTCGTCTATGACTGACCGACGTGGTCCTGAAGTTGCCCAAGCTCCCTCCGGAGAGGCAGGTGCGCAACCTCGTTCGCGACCGCGGACAGATGTCAATTGCCGAGCGGTTTAGCAACCGCGGCACGAACCATTAGCAGGTAACTGACCCGATTCTGAAACGTTGGCCAAAATCACGCCACAGGTTTTCAATGGGGAAATCACGAAGACGACCGGACGAGCATGAAGAAGAAGAACGAAGGGAGGAAATACAAATATAATTTATTATTAACTATTATTTACACAATCAAAAGAACCAAGGAGAAGGACGGACAATAAAATAAAGACAGAAAGAATGGAAGTACTAGAAGACACAGTGCAATTACTAGCTTATACTATGCAGTCTTACTTAACCCCAGGACAAGACACACAAAACAAACTCACGTACATGAATGGATGGATGAGGCCAGGAACGAATGGCGGGAAGGAGAGGAAGGTTCAACTGGAACCGGAGCACGGTCGGGCCGGGAGTGAGCAGCCGCCGCCCCTTCTCGATCAGTTTCGCACGGCGGCGTTCCTTCGCGGCCACGGTTGAAACTGCCGTCAAAGCTCAAAGCTGCAGTGGTTAAAGCTGCGGTGGTTAAAGCTGCGGTGGTTAAAGCTGCGGTGGTTAAAGCTGCGGTGGTTCAAAGCTCACGGGACATCCCTCTCTCATCTCCTGGATCACGCAGCTCCCATGGGGGCGTTCCGCTGCGGGTTATAGAGGCCACACCCTCGAACCTTCGCGAACCTCCCCGATCGTTCTCCCTCCGCCCTCTCAAGCCAAACCCCTCGTGCTTGGTTGGTCGGCAAGGGCTCTCCTGGCTCCACCCTCTGATGACGAGGTGGAGACACGCCTTTCTTCTCCGAGCTGGAGCACATGGCAATGGCGGCAAATGCAGAAAACCGCCCAATGCAGTTGGCAATGGAGGCTTTGGGATATGGTAGGGAACTATCTTATGTCATCTGATGCAATGCAGTGTCAACTAGTGGGAACAGAGCCTTAAACTACATAGAATAAGGAGATAACTATTTAGAAGGATATATGATTTGCTACGTGCATGTATATGGATTAACTAGGAGGACGACCTTTGACCTTTACACGACGGAGGGTGATATTTACAACAAGATTCATGACACTTACAACAATAAAAAAAAACACAGGATTCTCAAATCCGCAACAATATATTGTTACGGACCGCGGATAAGATGTTACTGGATTTGCCGAGCGGATGGCGCCGCGGCCCGAACCGTTAACAATGACTAAGCCCGATTCTGAACGTTGGCCAAATCGTGCCACAGATATTCAATGAGGAAAAGACAAAGACGATGCGGATGTGAAGAAGAAGAAGAAGGAGACAAAAAGGTTTGAAATACGATTATTATTTATTACTATTTACAGGATTGAAAGAAACCAAGGAAGAAGGAAAGATAATAAAATAAAGCAGAAAGAGGGACGGACCAGAAGGACACAGTGAAACTCTAGCTTATCTATTACAGTCTTAATTAACCCAGGGACAGAACAAACAAAGACGGACTCACACGAATGGGGAATGGAGGCAGGAACGATTGGCTGGACCGGGAGGAAGGTTCAGCTCGGACCAGAGGACGGCCGGGCCGGGAGGGAGCAGCCGCCACCCTTCCTCAACAGCAACCTGCCGTCAACGCTCAAGCTGCGGCGGTCAAAGCTGCGATGGTTCAAAGCTGCTGTGGTTCAAGCTGCTGTGGTTCAAGCTCCTGTGGTTCAAGCTCCGGTGGTTCAAACTGCTGCCGTGGGGACGTCGTGTGCTTTCTCAGGACTCCTTTTCATCACTCTTGCGCACTTCTCTCTTGGCCTCATTCTCATCACTCCTGCGCACTTCTCTCAGAGGCTTCCTTCTCATCACTCCTCCGCACTTCTCTCAGAGGCTTCCTTCTCATCACTCCTGCGCACTTGTGTCAAAGGCTTCCCCCGCGCTTCTTATAACGCCGCGGGCGATCAAGCCGCCGGCCGCTAGAACACGCCCATCGGTGAGCTCGCCTCGGCCCTGATTGGTCGGCACGGGCCCTCTGGCTCCACCCTTGATGACGATGGGCGGCACGCCCAGGATTCAGCAGCTCCTCCCCCTTCTTCTCCGAGGCTACCTCGTGGCTAATGGAGTCGCGGTGAATGCAGTTGGCAATTGAGGCTTTGTGAATGAAAATAAAAGGGGATCTATCTATTTGAATTCGGTGCAATGGAGTGTCAATTAATGGAAGACAAATCCTTAGCCTAATACACAGAATAGGGAAATAACTACCGACAAGGAGGAAATCTATGATTGGCTGGTGGATGTTTATGAAATAACTACGGAACGACCTTTGACCTTTATACACAGACTGGAGGCAGGAGGGTCCACAATGAGACAATAAAAAAAACACAATCCTCATATCCACAACAATATATATATATATATATATATATATATATATATATATATATATATATATATATATATATATATATATATATATATATATATATATATATATATATATATATATATATATTAGGGTGGTCCTCAAATGTACACCAAAAAATAAAATTGGACTTTTTTCAGGTGCTTGTTGCGAAAATTGTTCATCATTGTGAGAAAATGAAATGTGCCAAAGACGGTTTCTATACGACTTTATTTACTACTGTCACACATGGGTTGAAAATTACAATGTTTCAGTATCGACACACAAAATTGTTTTAAATAAACTAACACTCAGATGTAATCCCAAATCAGTAAGAATGTATGACAATCATCATAAACACACAGAGTAAGAGTCCTCCAGACCATTGATTCCTCATTAATAAGTTCTGTGGTAAATTATTTCCTCCTTATCTTCTTTGCGTCTGGGAACTGATGGCGATGCCACTCAACAACTTGCAACAGGTACTGGCGCTGCTGTTCATCCTTTGTCAAGACTTGATTGTAGTCCTGTATGAATGCTACACCACGTTCTGCAAAGTCGTTGACAGTGGCAATACCGCGCAAGACTTGCTGTGATGACTGAAATGATGGGTCATCGGCCCACTCACCAGGGTCCTTTTCTAGGAAGTCAGTATTGACTTTGAATGCAGTAAAAATTCGCAGTGAGGCAGAAGTAACAAAATCTGCAACAGTCTTGGCAGCGATGGCTTCTTTTGCTGTAAGATCCACATGTACCCATGGTTGAGGATTCTCTTGGCATTCTTCTTTAAGAGCAGCTACTATCATTCGCTTGACATTAAGCTCAACACTATCGTCAAACAGAGCAAGTCCTGCCAGTTCTTCGCTGAGGTACCACAAGTGATTGGAAAGCTTTTTGCTGGTGGCTTCGGCAATCACTGAATCAGGATAGAAAATGAGTGCTTTTAAGAGAGCTAGGTCTCCAGCGGGAGCACCAATGGCAGATGGAGCGCTGAACCAAGCTTTGGTATACACTGCTCCAACAAATGCTGTAAAAGGCTTTATGCCAGTGAGTTCCTTTGGGGTCAGTCGAAACTGATCACGGAACAAGTAGATCTTGATTCCATAAATCACATGGGCCATCCATCTTGCCCGATGCATGGCTCCTGGCTGCATGAACCTGAATCCTCTCGGAGGATGCTCACCAAACAGAATAATAGTCAACTCAAGAAGTTCATGGTAGTCATCTCGTAGTTGGCCCGATTCCAGTTTCTGGATGCAGAATGAAACGACATCTTCTTTGCAACTTAAAAATACACCTGAAACTACAGAGTCCAGGTCATCAGGCATCATTGGCTTAAACTTGCCTTGGTCAATGGAATACCAGTTTGACTGTAAATGCTTGAAGACGGCTATCTCAGGTCCTTTTGATGGACCAAGAAATGGTTTGAATGCTGCCATTGCTGCCTCTACCTCTAGTTCCAGAATGTGATGCCGGCATGCAAAATGTAATAGTGGTCGTCCAAGCTTTTGCTGCAAAATAGTGCACGCAGCAAGTGCTGAACCAGTGTTGCTGGCTGTCGTGTCAAAGCTCATACCTGCCACCATGTCTTGCAAATGCCATTCTTCGAGGCATTGCATAACAGCAGCAGCTGTTGCTAGTCCAGTTCCTGCTGGCAGCTTTGGCACACCCAGAAGCTTTCCAGTTCCTTGTGGGTCACTGACAATGACAGGAAGGCGATCAACTTTTTTTAGTCCCATCGTCTGGAAGGAGCTTACTATCCCAATGAAGCACCAGACTTGTGTTTGGAGCATAGGATGCCTGGATGTCACCTGCAATTGTCTTCCGTTGGAGCCGCCTGGATTTCCTGATCGATGTGCGGTTGATGGCCAACTCTGAAGGTCGTGTCCCAGAGCAGAGGCTGCTGCTGACAAGATGTGAACAGCTGATCGATCGCTAACCTTGGTGCGGTCGAGAGCTGCTGTTAGGTCCGGTGTAACAATGCTACTTGCACGCTTTTGGCTCTGCCTCTTTGAAGCAGATAGAACAGCAGAGTCGTCATGATCACTGGCTTCAGCACTGCTGTCTGTTGATGATGCTAGCTCAAGAGTCTCTTCTCGGGCTGCTTGCTTCTCTTTTTCATGCTGCTCTCTTTCAGTCAACACCTTGTCGCGTTGATGTGTCCGCTACTCTTTTCCTGCTAGCACCTTGTCAACACCAACCATAAAGCCGCGTCGACCTGGCTTCCGTTGTGCCTTAAGGAATTCACGGTCCTCTGGTATTTTGATCAGATCAAGGACATCAACATGAGCAATGTCAAATAAGTCACGTAGACCGGTTTAAAACTGCTCTTCTTTCTTTATCTGAGGGACAGATTGCCGGCTCTTTCCTTTCAGGATGGATCTGTATTGTTCTACTTTTCTCTCTAGTTTTGCAATGATATTCCGCTCATCTGCAGTGGGGATCCGTGCTTTCTCCCAGATGCATAATGTCTCACGAACAACAGTTGTTGCGGCACTGCTTATGTCCAATTTCTCAGCATGATGTAGCTTAAAGTATCGCTGCAGAATCTCTTGCCAAGATGGGAGCCGAGTTTCTGGTAGTTTTTCAATATGGCAGCCTATCAGCCACACATGGTTCTTTTTTCTGGTTGCTCTTCTTGAAGTACTTGCACTCGCCATCATAACTGAAACAAACCGAAATAATTTCTGTATAGTGCTGATTAGCACATTAGCAGGGGCCATGTGACAGTGGTAAAAGTTTTCAAAATGAAATGAAATTTTACCCAATTTGTTCTCTCTACAGGTGTAATAAAAAAATGGAAAAGCACTTTAGAAAAGTTAATGTTTACATTTGAGGACCACCCTAATATATATATATATATATATATATATATATATATATATATATATATAGTGTTGCGGATATGAGGACTGTATATTTTTTTGATTGTGTGCTTTATTATTATTATTATTGTTATTCTGCGCCTCCTGCCTCCGGAGCTGTGTAAAGGTCAAAGGGCGTCCCATAATTAGTCCACAAGCATACACGTCAGCCAATCATAGAATACCCCTGTTTGATAGTTATATCTTATTCTGTGTTTTAGGGTAAGGCTGTGTCTCCCATTAATAGAAGTACTCCATTGCACCAAGTGAAAGAGATAGATTCCTTTCATTCCCACTCCCAAAACTTCCATTCCCCCTTTTCATCAATTGCCATTCGCATTGCCAACTGCATTTTGGGCGGTTTTCTCTTTATCCACCATTGGCCATGAGGCAGGGTTGGGGAAGAAAGGCGGGTCCCCACCTCGTCATAGAGGGGAGGAGTGAACCAGCCCTTGCCGACCAACCCAGAACGAGGGGTTGGCTTTAGAGGGCGGAGAGAGAACGTTTTGGGGAGGTTCGCAAAAGGGTCAAGGGTGGGGCTTATATAACCCGAGGCAGAGGCCCCCGGAGAGAGTCGAGGAGGGAGGAGATCAGAAGACAGAAAGGCCTTGAGTTGGACTAAGCAAGAGAGGAAGTTGTTGGACTGGGTGGGACTAAGAAAGAGAGAGAAAGAGTCCTGAAGCTTGTGAGGGAAGGAGAGAGAACCCGTCACACCAACCCCCCACCAGCCGCGTTGGCTCCACCAAGCGTTCACCTCCACCAAGGCTCCACCAAGCTCCGCGTTGGCTCCACCAAGCGTTCACCTCCACCAAGGCTCCACCAAGCTCCGCGTTGGCTCCACCAAGCGTTCACCTCCACCAAGCGTTCACCTCCACCAAAGCTCCACCAAGCTCCGCGTTGGCTCCACCAAGCGTTCACCTCCAGCCATCCACCTCCTGCGATTCCTGTCATCATTCCCCGCGTGAGTCTGTCTTTTGTTTGTTCTGTCCTGGGTTAATTAAGACTGTAGGTAAGCTAGTATTTGCACTGTGTCACCTGCGTCTTATGTGTTGTAAATAAACGTGACTGCTTTCTTTTTGCTTATGTGTGTAAATAGTAAATAAATTTAGTAGTACTTCCAAACCTTTCTTTGCCTTCGTCTTCCTCTTTGCATTCGTCGTTTTAGTCTTTTCCCTCATTGAGCAGCCGCGGTGCGATCCGGCCAACGTTTGGGTGGAATCGGGTTCTAATCGGGGAATAACTGTTCGGTCGCGGTAATTCACCACCGCTCGGTCAAAATAACATCATAACCGCGTCCGCAACAATTGGTGTCGGGGATTGGGATACGAGGCCCGAAGCGCGCTTAACGCGCTCAAAATTACAAAGTGCTGGAAATTTGTGTTGTTGTAAAGGAAAACCCGAATTTTGAAATCGCGCCATGGCTGGTCAAGGCGATCGGATGCCGGTGGGTGAGCTAGAAGAGGGGTTAGGAGTAACCCAGGATCAAATGGAGGGGAGTAATGAGGAGAACATTGGCAATGGGGTTGAGGAGGTTTCAGGCGCGCAAAATGGCGTCCTCGCGCACGAGGCTTCAGGCGCGCAAAGTGGCACCTCGCACATGGCTACGGCGGCCGCACCCGCTGCACAAGTGGGAGGGAGAGCCCAAATGCAGGCCCTCATGGAGCAATTTATGGCGCAAATGCAGGCGTCCCTCAAACTGCAGGGTGAGCAAGCGAGGGCTGATAGTGAGCGATTGGGGGGCGAAATGGGGGGCAAAACGGGAGAAATGGGGGAACGGCTAGAAGCTAAATTTGAGGGGCTAGACAATAATTTTAAGGGATTAGACAAGAAATTTGAGGGGTTAGACAATGGGATAGAAGGGGTGAAACATGGGTTAACGGGGGTGGAAAATAGAATGGCTGCCCAGGAGAATCCGTTAGAGGAGGTGAAAATCGGGTTAGAAAGTAAATTGGATGCTCAGAGGGATGAATTGGGACAGATGAGGGTGGCATCTACAAAAGAGATGGAGGAGATGAAAGAGGAGGTATGACGAGGTGTGAGTGAGGAGGTCTCGGGGGTACGCGAGGAGGTAAAGCGACGCGAAAAGCGTATAGAGAAAGAGGTGAGGAATAATACGGCGAGGTTACAAGGGGGAATAGAGGGTCTGACGAAGGGAGTAGAACAGCTGACAGTGGGACAAAAGGAACTAGTGGACCAAGTGGAAAAGAACACGGCAATAATCGGGGGGTTAAAAGCGACACAAAAAGACATTAAAAACGAATTAATAGCGACACAGAAGGAATGTCAGATAGTACATGAGGGGTTGACGAAGAAGTTGGAGGAGGTGACAGAAGTAATGGAGACGAAGGACCGAGAGGTGAGGACGCACATAGAAATGGTTAAGGTGGCGTTAGAGGAAGAAATAGAGGGGGCGCACCGGGAGATGAAGGAAGTAAAGGAAAAATTAGAGGAGGTGGAAGAAGGGGTGAGTGAAATTAAGAAGAGATGAAGGGAAACTAAAAAGGAAATAAAGGAGGAGGTGATGGAATTGGTACAAGGTCTGTGCTCGAATCGTGATGAGGTGCTCACTAACCAAATAAAGAGTTTGCAGGTGGCAGAGGAGGTGCGGAGACGAGGTGTCAAGGTGAGTGGCGATATATTCGGAAATGTATATGATGTGAGGGGAGCTTCAGTCGGCTTGGGGGTTGATTTAGACCCGGGTGTTCGTGAGGGACCAATGGTGAGGTGTATGACTGGTCCGGAGTGTGTGGAAAGAGGAGGTGTACAAGGAGGTCTGGCTATGGGGAGTGAGGGGGGTGCTGGTGAGCAAGAATGTGCGGGCATGGACTGGGTAGCGGGTTGCGGCAGGGCGACCCAGGCATCGACACCACGGGGGGTAGTGTTTGGAGGGACGGGGGACGCGCGGGAGCCCCCCGGGAATAGCGTACCGTGGGAGCCCGAGCGGTTTGGTCCCGCGTTGATCCCGCAGGGAGTGACGCGCGGGGTCCGACCTTCGGGCGCCCACAAAGTCCCACTCGCGCTGTATGACGGCAAGAGTGATGTGAGGGCGTACCTGGCACAGTTTGAGTACGTGTGTAAAGGCAACGGTTGGAATCCGGACGAAGGTGGAGTACACCTGGTAGGGGCACTGCGCGGTGCGGCGGCGGAGGTGCTGACAGCTTTACCACCGGGTGCTCTCACCCTGCCAGCTCTCCGTGCGGCTTTAATTAACCGTTTCGGTATTGAGCAGCAAAGCGAGCTTGTTAAAGCTCAACTTGCGCAGCGTAAACGCAAGCCCCAGGAGACCATCGGGGAACTTGCTCACGATATTCGCCGCGCAGTAGGGATTGCACACGCGGACATGGCAGCGAGTTCCCAGGAAAGCGCTGGATCACTTTATTCAGGCCCTTCCGGATCTGGAGCTCCGACAACAGCTCGCCATGTGGCGCCCGCAGACCATGAGTCAGGCGGCCGACGCTGCAGCCCGTTGGGAAGCAGCGAGGCCCCTGACCCGGGGAGGCGAGCGCCATGCAGTGGCGGTGCGTCAGGTGGGGCCCGAGATGGGGGGCGGCCCCCCTAAGGGGGCCCGCCCCCGACGGGGGCCCTGACCTGGAGAGCATGGTTCGGAGGCTGGTGGATCGGCGTCTAGCGGGACCTAGACCATGGCAGGCGGCCCCAGTGGTGGCCCCCGGTAGTCCCCGACAGAGTACCCCAATTCGGACATACAGGGGGGGGAATTTGGAATACCGGAGGCAAGCACCTTACCAGGTGAGGTGCTATAATTGTGCTCGGATGGGTCACCGTGCGTGGGAGTGTCGAGCTCCGCGCTGGGACGTTCCCCGCCAACCGATGCCCTCAACTCCGCCCCGTATAGATCGGCCTAGCCGACCTCAGACACCCCCCCGCCAGGGCCCGGGAAACTAGAACGTGCCGGGCATGCAGGGCGGTGTTCGGCAGTAGGGGATGGGGAGAAGCCCTCGTTGACGCGACAGGTCATTCATTGTGGCCAAATTGGAACGGGTAGTTTGACAATTCGGTGCAAAATTGCCTGCGTGGGGGTAGACGCTGTGGTGGACACGGGAGCCAGCGCCACAATCATCAGCCCCGTGGTCCTTAATTCGAGTGCAGACGGCTGGGGTAAAATCCAGCGTCTGGAAAATCATAGCTTGCAGCTGGCTACCGGGGCAACGGCTCCGATCATAGGGCGTGGTTTTGTGACCCTCCAGTTGGGATCGGTAAAGCAAGAGATAGAGGTTTGGGTGGCAGAGGTGTGCGACCCGTGCTTAATAGGGTTGGATTTGTTGACTGCCGGCGGTTGTAAAATCGACTTGGGCCGGGGGATCCTGCAATGGGGGGTGGAGGAGCTACCATTGGAGGGGGTGAGCACGACCGAGAGGGTGGAGCTGGAGGCTCCTGAGGCCGTCACCATCCCTCCGGGGGCCGAGGCCGTAGTGCCGGCCCGATGGTTAGCCCGCCCGACATGGCAGGAATCCTGCGGCCTGTTCGAACCGGTGGCAGCGCTATCCATTCCTGGTTTAATCGTGGGCCGCACCCTTATAAAAACGGACGGGCCGGTAGTGGCCGTCCGAGTAATTAATATTAGCACAGAACCACGCACTATAGTAAAGGGCACGAAGATAGCTGGCTGCACCCCAGTTAGAGAAGTCGCGTCAGTGAGGAGCGAGAACATCCAGCCGAGCCGGCCCCAGGGGGAGCCTTCAATAAGTTCTAGGAATTGGCCTGATCCCATTTGCGAGATGGTAAATCGTAGTAGCGTAGAGTTGGGAGGTACCCAGAGGGAGGCCTTACACAAACTGGTTGGGTCCCATTTGGACCTCTTCTCCTTGTCCACCGAGGATATTGGACGTACGGGCCTGGTGAAACATCAGATCCACACCGGTGAGGCCCGGCCTATTCGTCAGGCCGCCCGACGGCTCCCTTGGAGCAAGAGGGCGGAAGCTGACGAGCAGGTTGAAAAAATGCTCGACGCAGGCGTGATCGAGCCCTCGGGAAGTCCTTGGATGTCACCTGTTGTGCTGGTCAAAAAGAAAGATGGGACCACGCGGTTCTGCGTGGACTATCGCCAGCTAAACAACGTGACACTCAAGGACTCATATCCCCTGCCAAGGATTGATGACACCCTCGATGCCGTTGCGGGCTCAAATTGGTTCACAACTTTGGACCTCAAGAGTGGGTATTGGCAGGTGGAGATGGATCGGACAGGGAAGGAGAAAACGGCATTTTCCACAGGTAAGGGGCTGTATCAGTTCACTGTGATGCCGTTTGGTTTGTGTAACGCCCCCGCCACCTTTGAGAGATTAATGGAGCATGTGCTAGGCGGCATGCCATGGCAATCATGCCTGGTATACCTGGATGACGTCCTGGTACATGCCAAGACCTTCCCCCAGGCGTTAGCTAATTTGGACCAGGTGTTCGGGTGCCTCAGACAGGCAGGGTTAAAGCTGAACCCGAGTAAGTGCATTTTGTTTGCAAGAGAGGTGGCCTATCTAGGCCACGTGATCGGCAGCGAGGGGGTAAAAACGGACCCAGACAAAATTAAAGCGGTAGAGGAGTGGCCCGCACCACTTACCATCAAAGAGGTGCGGGGATTCTTAGGACTCTGCTCCTACTACCGGCGCTTTGTGGCTAAATTTGCGGAGTTGGCCCGTCCCCTCCACCGGCTTACGGAGAAGGGGACGCGATTTAATTGGACGCAGGAGTGCCACGAGGCCTTCCAAAAATTGAAGGGGTGTTTAACATCCGCACCCCTTCTAGCTTACCCCACTAGTAACGGGGCATTTACCCTGGACACGGATGCGAGCCAGGAAGGATTGGGCGCAGTTTTGTCCCAGACACAGGAGGGCATGGAGAGAGTGATTGGTTACTATAGTCGGGCCTTAAGTAGGCCCGAGCGAAATTATTGTATCACTCGCAAAGAGTTATTGGCTATGCTGGCTGCCATGAACCATTTCCACTCGTACCTGTACGGGCGGAAATTTTCGGTTCGAACTGACCATTCCTCCCTGCAATGGCTCCTGCGGTTCAAGGAACTGGAGGGCCAAATTGCAAGGTGGTTGGAAAAGTTGCAGCAGTACGATTTCAATGTGACCCATAGGGCCGGGAAGGCCCATGGTAATGCGGACGCACTCTCTCGGCGTCCTTGTCTGGGGGAAAACTGCAAATTTTGTGCGAGACACGAGAAAAGGGAGCAATTGGGCGATTCTGCCCCGATTCTCGTCGTCCGGGCAACCCGGGTGAGAGGGCCAATTTTGCCACAAACCGCGGACGAGGAATTTGGAGATTTGGCTTGGAGCACGGCCCAGCAGGAGGATCCTGTCCTGGGGCCGGTGTTCAATTGGGACAAATTGGGGCAAAGACCAAAGGGGGAAGAGGTCACCCCCCTCGGGGCGCAAACAAAGGCGTATTGGGCTCAGTGGCAGACCCTGGAGTTGAAAGGCAACATCTTATATCGCAAGTGGGTGGAGGTTCCCTCTGATAGAACTTCCTGGTTGGTGATAGTCCCTGACAAATTCAAGAACGTCATATTACAACAGGTGCATGGTACCCGCTCCGGCGGCCACTTGGGCAGGACAAAGACAATATCTCGGGTCCGCCGGAGGTTCTATTGGGTGAATATGGGGCGCGACATACAGGACTGGTGTCGGAGATGCGACGCCTGTTCTGCCAAAAAGGGACCAGCACGGAGGATGAGGGCCCCCCTTCAATTACATCAGGTGGGGGCCCCCCTTGAGCAGGTGGCTATGGATATTCTAGGACCGCTGCCCCGCACCCGCCAAGGTAATAAGTATATCCTCGTTGTAATGGACTATTTCACCAAGTGGCCGGAGGCCTACGCCCTCCCCAACCAAGAAGCCGGGGTTGTGGCGCAGGCCTTCGTAGAAGGATTTGTATGTCGGCACGGGATTCCACAGGAGCTGCACACCGATCAGGGTCCAAATTTTGAAAGTCAATTGCTAAAAGATGTGTGTAGACTCCTGTCAATTCGGAAAACCAGGACCACGCCCTTGCGGCCACAATCTGACGGGATGGTGGAAAGGTTCAATCGAACATTGATCCAACAACTGGCATTGTTCACCACCACCCGTCAGGATGACTGGGACGAACATCTCCCGTACCTGTTGATGGCCTACCGAACTAGCCAGCACGGGGCCACCGCATGCAGTCCAGCGTTGCTTATGTATGGGCGGGAGTTACGGGCTCCCGCCGACTTGCTGTGCGGTCCCGTGCCAGACACCACGGATACACCGCCGAGGGAGGGTTACGCACGTCACTTGGAGGAAGGCATGGAGCGGGTCCATGCCTTCGCCCGCCGCCAGCTCCATCTGGCGGGGGCCAAGATGAAGCGCAGGTATGACGACCGGAGCCAGGGGAGTCAATACGCTCCGGGGATGAAGATTTGGTTCTTTAATCCCCGGAGGCGGAAGGGCAGGTGCCCAAAACTCACCTCCCCCTGGCAAGGCCCGGGAGTCGTCCTATCGCAAATCTGTGACGTGGTCATTAAGATCAAAATGGGGCCACGGGCCCCCCCTCGGATCGTCCATGCCGACCGGATAAGACCTTATGCCGGCGAGCAGGCGCCCTCATGGATCGCCTCGGCTCTAGATGCCGAGGCAGGACCCAGTACCTCTTGCGACGGGGGCTCGTAGCGTCAGAGGACTGGGGGGATGGTAGTGGAACCCCCCGCTGTGGTGGGATGGCAACTCTGTCATCACTTACAGAAAGGGGGGGCAAAGGAGCACTAGTTTATGGGGTTGATGGCAGTGAAAACTAGCCCGGGTGGGTTAGGATATTGTGTGTAGGGACCTAGAAGATGACATTAGGTAACGTTAAGGTTAGTTAGTGACAAGGATACCTGTAGTGGGGACGCAGGTAGATTAGTGTGGATGATAATGACGAGGGAGCGCAATACTTTAAAGGGGCGACTGGGAAGCGCAAGTTTCAGAGGGGAGTAGTTAGATGAGATGATGCCGTGTGTTTGAGGATTGAACAGGTGAGATTGAACAGGTGTGATTGCACAGGTGTGCAACTAGACAGGTGTGTGGAGCAGTGTATGAGGGAGTAATAGTGATGAGTCGTGCTGACCAAATGGTCCAGGAAGAGGAGGAGGGTGCAGGTGGCACCAGGTGTGAGTGCACAGGTGTGCAACAACAGGTATGGAGAATGGTTGTGTGGAATAAATGGTATGGGATATATGGCGTATTGGGATGGATGGTCGTTGGTCGTGGAGTGAGTATGGTGGAAATTATGGAGTGGAGTGGATGGTGCGAAGGTGTGAATGGGGGAAGAGTGGACCCCCATCACGGATACCCGGGGCGGGTAGTGTAAGTGTTAGGTAGAGGGTACAGGTAAATTGTGGTTGGATATTGGCATCTGTGGTGCGAGGTGAAAGAATGGTATTTGGATGGGTGCATTAGTGTTGTGGAAATGGCTGGGCGTGTAGCCTGTTAGTGTGTGTAGTTGGTTTGAGCACTCCACCACTGTGAGGATGTCGGCCAGGTGAGGCCGCAGGTGGGCTCTGGGAGCCGGTAGTTGTTGTGGATGGGGCCCGAGGATCCGGAGGACGGACCCGGGTAGCCCAGTGCCAGAGGGCACCAAGGGGTGACAGAGCCAGGAGGGGCCTTCCCCAGTTAGATAGGTTAGGGTGAGGAGCAGGTAAGCTCGGGAGGCAACTGCAGTGGTGGAGGTGTGCAGGTGGGTAGACCTGCTGGGAGAGCTACACGTCACAGCCCAGAAATTGTGCAAGGGCACCGGGAGATGAATCGGGGGAGTGAGACCCCAAATTGAGAAGCACCACAGTTTGGTCAATGGGAATTTGGTTTTTAGAACCCATAGTGTAAGTTGGCCAATGGATTGGCAGGGAGAGACCCCGGGTAGTGTAAAGTGTGTTAATGTCATTTAGAGGATAGTTAGGATTAGGAAGTCTCCTCGCACCATCTGCATCCACTCACCTGAGGTGACAGGTACTCCACACCATGCCATGTTTTGATTATTTTTTACTGTGCAAATGTTTGGAATGTGAGACGCATCATGACGTGGGTGTGACATTGTGCTTGATGTTCCATCTCTTCCTCCTTATGAGGATTGATGATGAATTGGGTGATGGCAAATTTTGGTTAGAGGGATTGTGGTGACGAATTTGGGATAGAGGAAATATGGGGAGACGTGACAGTAGCGACGGATTGGTAATGTGTAGATTTTGTACATATGGGGTAAGGGCAAGGGTAGTGTAGGTGACAGGGGGGTGACGTACGGTAGGGACGAGCTTTCTCACTTCGCTCTCCGTACGCATTTCGCCTTGCATTGCCTTATTGATGTGTACCCTTGTGACCTTACCCCTCGCTCATTTGTCTCTTTTGTCTCCCACATGACCTGTGCGCCATTGGGCGCCGAGGGGAGCGTGCGTGAGTCCTCCATTGTGCGCCCGGGATTCCCAGAACCAGCTGTCTGCATCGATGCACCACATTATGGACCACATGTCAGTGGCCGAGCACCACTTATGGACCCCATGGGTTGGGGCATGGCCCCTCTGCTGGAACCGGCCATGAGGGCCCGGAATCTTGCTGGCGGACCTTGGCCACAGGGCACTGATGCCCCACAGGTGAACCATACATAGTCGGCCCCTGGGGGCCATAAATAAATACAAATGGACACGTTGGGTGCAAGTTTAATACAAATAGGCCGCCAGTAAGAAACGCAAAGGAATGACAACAACGGGAAGACATAATAATAGCCAGCAGAGGGAGCCGAAGAGCAAGAGACCACCTGCAGGGTTAGGGGTTGTTGGTTTTATTTTCTTGAACAATGGTGACTGCACCGATTGGTGTTTGGGTGTGTATTGGTGCGTTTTTGGGTGCTTTAATGGTGCATTGATGCAGAGCAGACTGTCTCCCCCCCAGAAAGAACAATTACAGGTCCTGGGTTAGTCTTGTAAATAAAAGCAGAGTCATTGTAAATAATGCTCCCCACCGTCAATGTATAGTTTGAAGACCATTCCGCAATTCGGTTAACTGTGGGCGTAAGTCTGTTAGGCAGGGTGCAATGGAGCAGCGGGACACATTTATTTATGTTTTAAAAACTGTCGCACTCAGGGTCAGGTTAAAAGTAGAGGGAACTACACCTACGTGTCACACTAAATAAAAGTTGTAGGCCCGGGAGTGCCTAAGAGGAGGAGGGTGCAGTGTTGCGGATATGAGGACTGTATATTTTTTGATTGTGTGCTTTATTATTATTATTATTGTTATTCTGCGCCTCCTGCCTCCGGAGCTGTGTAAAGGTCAAAGGGCGTCCCATAATTAGTCCACAAGCATACATGTCAGCCAATCATAGAATACCCCTGTTCGATAGTTATATCTTATTCTGTGTTTTAGGGTAAGGCTGTGTCTCCCATTAATAGAAGTACTCCATTGCACCAAGTGAAAGAGATAGATTCCTTTCATTCCCACTCCCAAAACTTCCATTCCCCCTTTTCATCAATTGCCATTCGCATTGCCAACTGCATTTTGGGCGGTTTTCTCTTTATCCACCATTGGCCACGAGGCAGGGTTGGGGAAGAAAGGTGGGTCCCCACCTCGTCATAGAGGGGAGGAGTGAACCAGCCCTTGCCGACCAACCCAGAACGAGGGGTTGGCTTTAGAGGGCGGAGAGAGAACGTTTTGGGGAGGTTCGCAAAAGGGTCAAGGGTGGGGCTTATATAACCCGAGGCAGAGGCCCCCGGAGAGAGTCGAGGAGGGAGGAGATCAGAAGACAGAAAGGCCTTGAGTTGGACTAAGCAAGAGAGGAAGTTGTTGGACTGGGTGGGACTATGAAAGAGAGAGAAAGAGTGTTGAAGCTTGTGAGGGAAGGAGAGAGAACCCGTCACACCAACCCCCCACCAGCCACGTTGGCTCCACCAAGCGTTCACCTCCACCAAGGCTCCACCAAGCTCTGCATTGGCTCCACCAAGCGTTCACCTCCACCAAGGCTCCACCAAGCTCCACGTTGGCTCCACCAAGCGTTCACCTCCACCAAGGCTCCACCAAGCTCTGTGTTGGCTCCACCAAGCGTTCACCTCCACCAAGGCTCCACCAAGCTCCGCGTTGGCTCCACCAAGCGTTCACCTCCACCAAGCGTTCACCTCCACCAAAGCTCCACCAAGCTCCGCGTTGGCTCCACCAAGCGTTCACCTCCAGCCATCCACCTCCTGCGATTCCTGTCATCATTCCCCGCGTGAGTCTGTCTTTTGTTTGTTCTGTCCTGGGTTAATTAAGACTGTAGGTAAGCTAGTATTTGCACTGTGTCACCTGCGTCTTATGTGTTGTAAATAAACGTGACTGCTTTCTTTTTGCTTATGTGTGTAAATAGTAAATAAATTTAGTAGTATTTCCAAACCTTTCTTTGCCTTCGTCTTCCTCTTTGCATTCGTCGTTTTAGTCTTTTCCCTCATTGAGCAGCCGCGGTGCGATCCGGCCAACGTTTGGGTGGAATCGGGTTCTAATCGGTGAATAACTGTTCGGTCGCGGTAATACACCACCGCTCGGTCAAAATAACATCATAACCGCGTCCGCAACAATATATAGATATATATAGATATATATTGTTACGGATCGCGGTTAGATGTTATGATGGGCCGAGCGGATGGTCCACCGCGACCTAACAGTTATTCCCCGACTCTTCCCCAACTCACCCGATTCCACCCGAACGTTGACCAAATCGCGCTATGCTAAATCAATGATGGAAAGGACACAACGACTGGGATAGATGAAACGACGCAAGGGGTACAGTTCTCAAGACCTCCGGAGGAGGGTATAATTAGTGGTGGAGAAAAGGGGTAGATTACAAGGTAGAGTGAGGTAAAAGACACAGAAGAGATAGGCACTTAGTTACAGTCTTATCTTATCCCAGACAGACCACAGACAAACGGAAAAAGGCTGACTTAAACAGGGATTGATGGCAGGGAAGGACAGGTAGTTCGATAGCACAAGGTGCACCTTGGCTCGGGGACAGGATCAAGCACGGTCCAAGAGATGCAGGGAGGCCTCACAGCGCTCGGAGGTGGCGTCTTTCTTTCTCCAAGCTCAGCGCGCATCTGACGTCACCTCCCTCTTCCTGCGCATGCTCAGCGGGGAGTGACACGCCCTCGGCTGGTTGGCTCCACCCCAGATGGGACCGGTCCGCCGCTTCTATTGGGTGCGGGGGTTACCGGGCTCCGCCCTTGACGAGGAGCTGACAGGGAGCCCCTATTTGGTAACCCCGTCGAGCACATGTTCGATGGCGGCTCGTTGGAAAGGCCTGGTGCCCTCCCAACACCCCCTACCAACCAAGCCGGAGTGAGGACGCGCACTCCCCGCGCCCGCCGCTGCTGTTGTTGTTGTTGTTGTTGTTGAGGAACTGTGAGGAAGAGCTGCGCGGAGGTATTGGGAGGTCCTAAACTTCCTAACGGTGCCATACAATCACATTCTGGTGCAACGAAGAGTCAGAATTAATGGAAACGAGTCCTTAACTGACATAGACTAAGAATAACTAGCAAGATGTCCTATAGTTGTCTTACATGAGATGCGATGAACCTGGGTGCGACATTTAATGGGGGAAATAGGGGGAGGTCGGGTCTACAGAGTGTTGTTTACAGAAAATGGGACTAGGGAATGGGGGATTGGGGATAGTTGGGAAGTATTGAGGAAATAGGGGAATATTTACAAGCGGATATGGATGGATGCAAATCCCATATCCGCAACATTGCACCCTTCTCTACCTCGGGGCGTCCCGAACCCGATAAATTTTTACCTACTTTAGTGTGGCACTCAGATGTCGTTCCCTCTACTATTAACTCAACCTTGAGTGCGACAGTTTTACAGATGTTCACAAATGAGTAAATATGTCCCCCTGCGACGTTGCACCCTTCTCCTCACAGAAACACACCCACAGGATAACCGAATCGCGGAAAGCATCCTCAAACTAAACATACAGCCGGTAGGGAGCATCATTTATACAAGACTGATATTTACACTACGATCCAGGACCTGTTCTTTGAGGAACACATGCAGATGTTATGCATAGAGAGAGCACGCATGCCAGCATCGATACACCAACCCACGAGTGCCCTGTGGCCCTACGGCCTTTAATAATGTGCAGAGCACCCCGTCCAAGCACCAAAAGCACCACCCCATTATGCACAGTCAGCACCATCCGGTGCACCAATAAAGTGTTCAATAATAAATGCACAATCAAGTGTCCATGGTCACCGGTGGTGTCGCAGCCGGCCGATGTTCTGCCGCTGGTCTTGCCTTCATGGAGTGCACTTGGCCTTCTGGCTTCTTTAGAAATAAAGAAAGGCGCCAACCGCGTCCATTTCTAAATTGTGGCCATCAGGGGGGCCAACTAAAAGTGGTTCACCTGTATGGCATAGGTGCCACGTTGACCCAGAGGTCCATCCATGGGTGGTGCTTGACCGCAACAGAACTGCGGTCCATTGTGGACGGCCACAAAAATTGCGGTCCATATGATGTATCGATCCAGGCAGCAAGCAGCGGAAGTACAGGCCCACAACTGCGGAGCCAGCACCTCTCTCTCCTCTCTCTCTGCCCCAAAGCCAGATCCTCGGAGGTGGGAGACAAAAGAAGACAAGTGAGTAAGCTGGTAAGGGCGCAAAAGTGCACGCAATTCAAGGTAATGCACACTGGGGGCACATGGGAACCAGGTGAGACAGGTACGTTCCTACCGTGCGCCCCCCACCAGGTAACCTACATTGCCCCTCCCTTACCCCTTACTGTATCCACAAAACACAACACTACCCATAAACATCTACTTTACACATCAACAAACGTCCCTACTGTCTTCCCCGTTCCTCCCATAAACCAAATTCGTCTTCTCTCCCTCCTAACCAATCAAATTTGCCATTTCCAACTCTCATCAAAATTTGCCATCTCCAACTCAACATCAACATCTGCCATCACCAATTCATCATCAGTCCCTCCTAAGGAGGGAGAGATGGAATCACCCCAATGTCTCATCCACGTCGTGATGCGTCTCACAAATCCACACAGCAATTCTCCTTTCCTGCAACACAGAACAAAGGAACATAGGTGTGGAGTCATCATCATCACCTCAGGTAAGTGGCTGCGTATGGTGCGACAGGTTCATCAATCCTAACTATTTCCTAAATGACTTTAACAACTTTACATTACCCGGGGTCTTCCTCCTGCCAAACCATTGGCCCACTTACACTATGGGTTCTAAAAACCAATTCCCATTGACCAAACTGTGGTGCTTCTCAAGTTGGGGTCTCACTCCCCCGATTCATCACTCGGTGCCCCCGCACAATTTCGGTGGCTGGGTCGTGTGACGCTCCCAGCTGGTCCGCCCACCTGCACACCTCCACCACTGTTGTTGCCTACCGAGCTCACCTGCTCCTCACTCTAACCTAACTAACTGGGGAAGGCCCTCTCGCACTCTCACCCCCTCAGTGCCCTCTCTGGCACGGGCTGCCCGATCCACACCCGGGATCCTCAGGCACCCACTGACACTAACGGCTCCCAGAGCCCACCTGCGGCCTCACCTGGCCGACATCTAACAGTGGCGGAGTGCCGAACCATTCACACTCATACTAACAGGCCACACGACCAGCCAATTTCACCACACCAATGCACCCATCCACAATACCATTCTGCATCCGCACCACAAATGCCAATATCCAACCACAATTTACCTATACCTTCTAACTATTCTTTAAACTACCCTCCCCGGGTACTCGTGAAAAGGGGTCCACTCTTCCCCCATCCACACCTTCGCACCATGCACACCACTCCGTACCACTTACTTCAACTCTCTCCACACCACTCATTCTCCGCTCCATATATTCCACACACCTGTGCTTGCACACCTGTGCTCTCATACTTGGTGCCGCCTGCACCCTTCTCTCCCCCAAGCGCATTCGCGCTGATCCACAACACTCACTACTCACCATGACACTCATCCGCAATGCTCTCTCATTCATCACTTGTACACTCACACACACCTCGGAGCATTGCCTCACCGATGCCTCATTTGAAGCTGCTCACCAGCACTTCCATTCACACTGCATCATCTACTCTGTCTACTCCCTTCTAAAACTCGCGCTCCTCCGTCTTCCCTTACACTCAGCGCTCCCACGTCATTATCAAACACTAAGCTACTACGTCCCCACTACAGGTATCAGTCACTATCTAAACCTTAACGTTACCTAATGTCATCTTCGCTAGATCCCTACACACAATATCCTAACCCACCCGGGCTAGTTTTCACTGCCATAAACCCCATAATCTAGTGCTCCTTTGCCCCCCTTCATGGGAAGGGTGGCAGGGATGCCACCCTTACCCACCGTCATACGGCACGAGTGGGACCTTGTGGGCCCACCTCGTATGTGAGTCGTTGCCCGCCTGCCGGACCCCGTGCGTCGCCCCTTGCGGGGTCAGCGCGGGGCCGAACCGGCTGGGCCCCCACAGTACATTACCCCCAAGGGGCTCTCGTGCCTCCCCTGTCCCTCTAAAAACTACCCCTGTTGGTGTCGATGCATGGGTCACACTTCCGCAACCCGCTACCCATTCCATACCACCACAACCTTGCTCACTCACACCTCGCACCTCTCCCATCACCGGACCCTCTCGCTCGCACCCTCGTTCCATACACTCCGGACCAGCCATACACCTCACTCTTGGCCTCTCACGAACATCCGGGTCCATCTCGACCCCCAAGCTTATTAAATCACCTGGCGCATCATACGCACGACCATATTGGTCACCACTTACACCGGGTCCTCTTTCTCTTCGCTTCTCCTCCATCACCTGCGAATCCCTCATCCGGTTAATGAGCACATCATCACGATCCGAACACAGACTTTGGACCAATTCTTTTACTTCCTCCTTTATCTCTTTCTTATCCTCTCTCCGTCGCTTCTTAATTTCGCTCACCCCTTCTTCCACTTCTTCTAATTTCTGCTTCACCTCCTTCATCTCCTCGTGCGCCCCCTTAAGTTCTTCCTCTAACTCCACCTTATTTTTTTCTATGTGCTTCCGCACCTCCCGCTCTTTAACCTCCATCACCTCTACCACCTTGTTCATTTTCCTCGTCAGGTCCTCATGTACCGTCTGACACTCTTTTTTAATTACCCCTACGTCCTTTTTCATCTCCTTCTGTGTCGATTTTAAACCCTCTATTACCGCTGTGTTCTTCTTTACCTGGTCCCCCAACTCCTTTTGTCCCACTGTCAGTTGTTCTACTCCCAGCATCAACTCCTCTATACCACCTTGCAATTTTACAGTCCCCTTTCTCACCTCCTTCTCCATGCGCTCCTTACAGTGCCTCACCGCCTCGCGCACTCCTCCGACCTCCTCACACACCTCTTCTGATCTCCTCTCCCATCACTTGCATCTCCTGTCCAGATGCCACCCTCATCTGCTCCATTTCCTCCCTGTGAGCATCCAATTTAGTTTCTACCCCCATTCTGACCCCCTCTATCTGCTGCCCCATTTTTTTAACTTCTCTTTCCGCTTGGTCCCTCATGTCCCTCAATTTGCCTTCCATACTGTTTTCTAACCCCTCTAACCCCTTTTTCATCCCTTCCATTTGATTCTCTTGAGCGGCCATTCTGTTTTCTACCCCCGTTAACCCATGTTTCACCCCTTCTATCCCATTGTCTAACCCCTCTAATTTAGCTTCTAGCCGTTCCCCCATTTCTCCCATTTTGCCCCCCATTCTGCCCCCCAATCGCTCACTATCAGCCCTCATTTGCTCACTATCAGCCCTAATTTGCTCACTCTGAGCATCCATCCGATTCCCCAATTGCTGACTATTAGCCATCATCTCGTCCTTCTGCAGGTTGAGGGACGCCTGCATTTGTACCATAAATTGCTCCATGAGGGCCTGCATTTGGGCCATCCCTCCCACTTGTGCAGCGGGTGCGGCCGCCGTAGCCATGTGCGAGGCGCCATTTTGCGCGCCCGCAACCTCGTGAGCGAGAGCGCCATCTTGCGAACCTGCCGCCCTCACTGCTTCGCTCTCCTCATGTCCCTCAATTTGGTCCTGGATCGACCCTGCCTCACTCTCCTCTACCGGAACCCAGCCGTCTTGATCTGCCATAGCGCGACTTTCAAAATTCGGGTTTTTTGTAAAACAAAATCAAATTTCGGTGTCTTTATAATTTTGACCAAATTTTTTCCTAGATGTTTTTAAAAAAATTTGGTTCGGGCCTCGAATCTCACTCCTCGACACCAATTGTTACGGTAATAACACAATTGGTGTCCAAAGTTTGGGCTAAATAAATTTAGTCCCAGGTTCGAATCCCAACTCCTGACAACCAATTGTTACGGATCGCGGTTAGATGTTATGATGGGCCGAGCGGATGGTCCACCGCGACCTAACAGTTATTCCCCGACTCTTCCCCAACTCACCCGATTCCACCCGAACGTTGACCAAATCGCGCTATGCTAAATCAATGATGGAAAGGACACAACGACTGGGATAGATGAAACGACGCAAGGGGTACAGTTCTCAAGACCTCCGGAGGAGGGTATAATTAGTGGTGGAGAAAAGGGGTAGATTACAAGGTAGAGTGAGGTAAAAGACACAGAAGAGATAGGCACTTAGTTACAGTCTTATCTTATCCCAGACAGACCACAGACAAACGGAACAAGGCTGACTTACACAGGGATTGATGGCAGGGAAGGACAGGTAGTTCGATAGCACAAGGTGCACCTTGGCTCGGGGACAGGATCAAGCACGGTCCAAGAGATGCAGGGAGGCCTCACAGCGCTCGGAGGTGGCGACTTTCTTTCTCCAAGCTCAGCGCGCATCTGACGTCACCTCCCTCTTCCTGCGCATGCTCAGCGGGGAGTGACACGCCCTCGGCTGGTTGGCTCCGCCCCAGATGGGACCGGTCCGCCGCTTCTATTGGGTGCGGGGGTTACCGGGCTCCGCCCTTGACGAGGAGCTGACAGGGAGCCCCTATTTGGTAACCCCGTCGAGCACATGTTCGATGGCGGCTCGTTGGAAAGGCCTGGTGCCCTCCCAACACCCCCTACCAACCAAGCCGGAGTGAGGACGCGCACTCCCCGCGCCCGCCACTGCTGTTGTTGTTGTTGTTGTTGCTGAACCGTGAGGAAGAGCTGCGGGGAGGTATTGGGAGGTCCTAAACTTCCTAACGGTGCCATACAATCACATTCTGGTGCAACGAAGAGTCAGAATTAATGGAAACGAGTCCTTAACTGACATAGACTAAGAATAACTAGCAAGATGTCCTATAGTTGTCTTACATGAGATGCGGTGAACCTGGGTGCGACATTTAATGGGGGAAATAGGGGGAGGTCGGGTCTACAGAGTGTTGTTTACAGAAAATGGGACTAGGGAATGGGGGATTGGGGATAGTTGGGAAGTATTGAGGAAATAGGGGAATATTTACAAGTGGATATGGATGGATGCAAATCCCATATCCGCAACAATATAGATATATATAGATATATATTGTTGCGGATATGGGATTTACATCCATCCATATCCGCTTGTAAATATTCCCCTATTTCCTCATCCTTCCCAACTATCCCCAATCCCCCATTCCCTAGTCCCATTTTCTGTAAACAACACTCTGTAGACCCGACCTCCCCCTATTTCCCCCATTAAATGTCGCATCCAGGTCCACCGCATCTCACGTAGACAACTATAGGACATCTTGCTAGTTATTCTTAGTCTATGTCAGTTAAGGACTCGTTTCCATTAATTCTGACTCTTCGTTGCACCAGAATGTGATTGTATGGCACCGTTAGGAAGTTTAGGACCTCCAATACCTCCCCGCAGCTCTTCCTCATGGTACAACAACAACAACAACAACAACAACAGCGGCGGCGGCGCGGGGAGTGCGCGTCCTCACTCCGGCTTGGTTGGTAGGGGGTGTTGGGAGGGCACCAAGCCTTTCCAATGAGCCGCCATCGACCATGTGCTCGACGGGGTTACCAAGTAGGGGCTCGCTGTCAGCTCCTCGTCAAGGGCGGAGCCCGGTAACCCCCGCACCCAATAGAAGCGGCGGACCGATCCCATCTGGGGCGGAGCCAACGAGCCGAGGGCGTGTCACTCCCCGCTGAGCATGCGCAGGAAGAGGGAGGTGACGTGAGATGCGCCCTCAGCTTGGAGAGAGAAGGACGCCACCTCCGAGCGCTGTGACACCTCCCCGCATCTCTGGACTGGACCGTGCTTGATTCTGTCCCTGAGCCAAGGTGCACCTTGTGCTATCGACTGCCTGTCCTTCCCTGCCATCAAGCCCTGTGTAAGTCAGTCTTGTTCCGTTTGTCTGTGGTCTGTCTGGGTAGATAAGATTGTGTCTAAGTGCCTATCTCTTCTGTGTCTTTACCTCATTACCTTGTAATCTACCCCTTTTCTCCCCCACTAATTATATCCTCCTCCGGAGGTCTTGAGAACTGTACCCCTTGCGTCGTTTCATTTATCCCAGTCGTTGTGTCCTTTCCTTCATTGATCTAGCGTAGCGCGATTTGGCGAACGTTCGAGTGGAATCGGGTGAGTTGGGGGGTAATCGGGTAAACTGTGCGAACACGGCGGCCATTCTGCTCGGCCCATCATAACATCTTAAGCCGTGTTCGTAACACAAGGTCCATATCCGCTTGTAAATATTCCCCTATTTCCTCATCCTTCCCAACTATCCCCAATCCCCCATTCCCTAGTCCCATTTTCTGTAAACAACACTCTGTAGACCCGACCTCTCCCTATTTCCCCCATTAAATGTCGCATCCAGGTCCACCGCATCTCACGTAGACAACTATAGGACATCTTGCTAGTTATTCTTAGTCTATGTCAGTTAAGGACTCGTTTCCATTAATTCTGACTCTTCGTTGCACCAGAATGTGATTGTATGGCACCGTTAGGAAGTTTAGGACCTCCCAATACCTCGCCGCAGCTCTTCCTCATGGTACAACAACAACAACAACAACAACAGCGGCGGCGGCGCGGGGAGTGTGCGTCCTCACTCCGGCTTGGTTGGTAGGGGGTGTTGGGAGGGCACCAAGCCTTTCCAACGAGCTGCCATCGACCATGTGCTCGACGGGGTTACCAAGTAGGGGCTCGCTGTCAGCTCTTCGTCAAGGGCGGAGCCCGGTAACCCCCGCACCCAATAGAAGCGGCGGACCGATCCCATCTGGGGCGGAGCCAACGAGCCGAGGGCGTGTCACTCCCCGCTGAGCATGCGCAGGAAGAGGGAGGTGACGTGAGATGCGCGCAGAGCTGAAGGAGAAAGGACGCACCCTCCGAGCGCCGAGAGACCTCCCAAAGACTGAGCTGTATCCTGTCCCCGAGCCAAGGTGCACCTTGTGCTATCAACCGACCTGTCCTTCCCTGCCATCAATCCCTGTGTAAGTCAGTCTTGTTCCGTTTGTCTGTGGTCTGTCTGGGCCAGATAAGATTGTGTCTAAGTGCCTATCTCTTCTGTGCCTTTACCTCATTACCTTGTAATCTACCCCTTTTCTCCACCACGAATTATATCCTCCTCCGGAGGTCTTGAGAACTGTACCCCTTGCGTCGTTTCATTTATCCCAGTCGTTGTGTCCTTTCCTTCATTGATTTAGCGTAGCGCGATTTGGCCAACGTTCGAGTGGAATCGGGTGAGTTGGGGGGTAATCGGGTAAACTGTGCGAACACGGCGACCATTCCGCTCGGCCCATCATAACATCTTAAGCCGTGTTCGTAACAATTGGTGTCAGGAGTGGGATTGGACCCGAAGCGCACTTCACGCGCTCGAAATTATTAATGGTGAAATTTGTTTTGTTTTAAAATAAAAACCCGAATTTTGAAAGTCGCGCTATGGCAGATCAAGACGGCTGGGTTCCGGTAGAGGAGAGTGAGGCAGGGTCGATCCAGGTCCAAATTGAGGGACATGAGGAGAGCGAAGCAGTGAGGGCGGCAGGTTCGCAAAATGGGGTCCTCGCGTACGAGGTTACGGGCGCGCAAAATGGCGCCTCGCACATGGCTACGGTGGCCGCACCCGCTGCACAAGTGGGAGGGATGGCCCAATAGCAGGCCCTCATGGAGAAATTTATGGCGCAAATGCAGGCGTCCCTCAAACTGCAGAGTGAGCAATTGGGGGTAATGGGGAACCGGATGGATGCTCAGGGTGAGCGATTGGAGGGCCAAATGGGGGTAATGAGGGACGAAGCGAGGGGTACCGGTGAGGGATTAGACAAGAAATTAGAGGGGTTAGACAATGGGATAGCAGGGGTGAAACATGGGTTAATGGGGGTGGAAAATAGAATGGCTGCCCAGGAGAATCAGATAGAGGGAGTGAAAAATGGGTTAGAGGGGTTAGAAAACAGTATGGAAGGCAAATTGAGGGACATGAGGGACCAAGCGGAAAGGGAAGTTAAAAAAATGGGGCAGCAGCTAGAGGGGGTCAGAATGGGGGTAGAAACTAAATTGGATGCTCACAGGGAGGAAATGGAGCAGATGAGGGTGGCATCTGGGCAGGAGATGCAAGTGATGGGAGAAGAGATCAGAAGAGGTGTGAGTGAGGAGGTCGGAGGAGTGCGCGAGGAGGTGAGGCACTGTAAGGAGCGCATGGAGAAGGAGGTGAGAAAGGGGACTGTAAAATTGCAAGGTGGTATAGAGGAGTTGACGCTGGGAGTAGAACAACTGACAGTGGGACAAAAGGAGTTGGGGGACCAGGTAAAGAAGAACACAGCGGTAATAGAGGGTTTAAAATCGACACAGAAGGAGATGAAAAAGGACGTAGGGGTAATTAAAAAAGAGTGTCAGACGGTACATGAGGACCTGACGAGGAAAATGAACAAGGTGGTAGAGGTGATGGAGGTTAAAGAGCGGGAGGTGCGGGAGCACATAGAAAAAAATAAGGTGGAGTTAGAGGAAGAACTTAAAGGGGCGCACGAGGAGATGAAGGAGGTGAAGCAGAAATTAGAAGAAGTGGAAGAAGGGGTGAGCGAAATTAAGAAGTGACGGAGAGAGGATAAGAAAGAGATAAAGGAGGAAGTAAAAGAATTGGTCCAAAGTCTGTGTTCGGATCGTGATGATGTGCTCATTAACCGGATGAGGGATTCGCAGGTGATGGAGGAGAAGCGAAGAGAAAGAGGACCCGGTGTAAGTGGTGACCAATATGGTCGTGCGTATGATGCGCCAGGTGATTTAATAAGCTTGTGGGTCGAGATGGACCCGGGTGTTCGTGAGAGGCCGTTGGTGAAGTGTGCGACAGGTCTGGTGTGCGAAAAAGGAGGTGTGCGAGAAAGTCCGACTCTGGGGTGTGTGAGGAAAAAGTGCGTGCCAAGGAGTGAGGGTGCTGTCGAGAGTGAGTCGGTCGTAGCGCGTGTGCGAGGGAGAACATGGAAGCGTGTAGTGAGGAGTGTTACGGAGGGTGTAAAGGGAGAATGCACGCCTGTGGTGAGTGTTACAGAGGGTGTAACGGGAGAGTGTGCGCGAGAAAGGTGTGTAACGGACGGGTGCATGAGGAAAGAGTGCGCTGTCGAGAGTAAGGGTGAGTGCGCGACCGAGAGTGGAGGTGAGAGTAGTGAGAGTGACATGGAGCGTGAGTTAGTTGTGACAGGTGAGCGAGGATGTACACCTGGAATGGAAGGATGCACACCTGGAATGGTAGAGCGTGTGTGGGAATGCACACTTGAGTTGGTCGTGAGGCACGTGGTTGGGTGTGCGAGTGAAATCACACCTGTGATTGTCACAGAGGAGGTGACCGAGGAAGGGGCGCGAAGAGGTGTGTTGGTGAGGTGTGCGAACAACGAGTGTGTGCCAAAGTGTTCGGTGGTCAGGTGTGTGACCAAGGCTGTGAGTGGAATGAGTGTACCGAGGTGTGTAAGAGAAGGTACGACGAGGAGCATGGGAACGGCTGGATGTATGAGCAAGAAAGGGGTAGCGTATGCGTGTAAGCATGCAGGTGAGGCATCGACGGTAACCGGGTTAGCGGTTAGAGCGACTTATAGCCGAATCGGGCCCTCGGTGCGTGCCGGGCTTCGCGTGCCGCGAGAACCAGCGGGGATCCGAGCCACGGCGGGTTCGAAAGGACCGCCGTACGCGATCCACGCTGTGCCTCGCTTGGAACGGCCGCGTCCGGGCTCCACTAGGCGGAGCGGGCAGCCCGATAGGAAGGGTCGTCATGGCGACCACTTTTTATTGAGACGTTCCGGCAGGTCGAGATCGGGCAATTGGATGGCTCCGCGCCGAGGTGGTGCGTGGGATCTCGGCACGGGTAAGCCCCCGTCCCTGCACCGAGTGCCGGATGCATCCAGCCGCTGGCACAAAACAACCCGCATTCATTGCTCGGCTGTACGAAGCCGAGCTTTAGAAGGGAATTGGCGCACCGAAAGGACCTAATAAGTAGACGGGTGATGAGGTTAGTGTTTTGGACCCAAAATTAGAAAAAGGCAAAATTTGATGATTGGCAAAGGATTGGCAGTAATGATTGGCAGATGATGGGTAGTGATTGGCAAATTTTTGATTTGTTGAAATTTGATGTGCAAAATTGGTAGTGGGAGATGCCCGATGTGGTGGGATGGCAACTCTGTCATCCCTCACAAACGTGGGGCAAATGCGCTATAGCTTATGGGGTGTATGGCAGTGAAAACTAGCCCGGGTGGGTTAGGATATTGTGTGTAGGGATCTAGCAAAGATGACATTAGGTAACGTTAAGGTTTAGATAGTGACTGATACCTGTAGTGGGGACGCAGGTAGATTAGAGTGGATGATAATGACGAGGGAGCGCAATAGTTTAAAGGGACGACTGGGAAGCGCAAGTTTCAGAGGGGAGTAGTTAGATGAGATGATGCTGTGTGAGAACTGGACAGGTGTGTGGAGCAGTGTATGAGTAGTGAGTGTTGTGGATCAGCGCGAATGCGCTTGGGGGAGAGAAGGGTGCAGGCGGCACCAGGTATGAGAGCACAGGTGTGCAAGTACAGGTGTGTGGAATACATGGAGTAAGTGGTACGGAGTGGTGTGCATGGTGCGAAGGTGTGGATGGGGGAAGAGTGGACCCCTTTTCACGAGTACCCGGGGAGGGTAGTTTAAAGAATAGTTATAAGGTATAGGTAAATTGTGGTTGGATATTGGCATTTGTGGTGCGGATGCAGAATGGTATTGTGGATGGGTGCATTTGTGTTGTGGAAATGGCTGGGCGTGTAGCCTGTTAGTGTGTGTAGTTGGTTTGGGCACTCCACCACTGTGAGGATGTCGGCCAGGTGAGGCCGCAGGTGGGCTCTGGGAGCCGTTAGTGTCAGTGGGTGCCTGAGGATCCCGGGTGTGGATCGGGCAGCCCGTGCCAGAGAGGGCACTGAGGGGGTGAGAGTGCGAGAGGGCCTTCCCCAGTTAGTTAGGTTAGGGTGAGGAGCAGGTAAGCTCGGGTGGCAACTACAGTGGTGGAGGTGTGCAGGTGGGTAGACCTGCTGGGAGAGCTACACGTCACAGCCCAGAAATTGTGCGAGGGCACCGGGAGATGAATCGGGGGAGTAGACCCCAAATTGAGAAGCACCACAGTTTGGTCAATGGGAATTGGTTTTTAGAACCCATAGTGTAAGTTGGCCAATGGATTGGCAGGGAAAGACCCCGGGTAATGTAAAGTTGTTAAAGTCATTTAGGAAATAGTTAGGATTGATGAACCTGTCGCACCATACGCAGCCACTTACCTGAGGTGATGATGATGACTCCACACCTGTGTTCCTTTGTTCTGTGTAGCAGGAAGGGAGAATTGCTGTGTGGATTTGTGAGACGCATCACGACGTGGATGAGACATTGGGGTGATTCCATCTCTCCCTCCCTAGGAGGGACTGATGATGAATTGGTGATGGAAAATTTTGATGTTGAGTTGGAGATGGCAAATTTTGATGTTGAGTTGGAAATGGCAAATTTGATTGGTTAGGAGGGAGAGAAGACGAATTTGGTTGATGGGAGGAACGGGGAAGACAGTAGGGACGTTTGTTGATGTGTAAAGTAGATGTTTATGGGTAGCGTTGTGTTTTGTGGATACCGTAAGGGGTAAGGGAGGGGCAATGTAGGTTACCTGGTTGGGGGGGGGGGCGTACGGTAGGAACGTATCTCTGTCTCACCTGGTTCCCATGTGCCCCTAGTGTGCATTACCTAATATTGCGTGCACTTTTGCGCCCTTACCACCTTACTCACTTGTTTTCTTTTGTCTCCCACCTCCGAGGATCTGGCTTTGGGGCAGAGAGAGAGGAGAGAGAGGTGCTGGCTCCGCAGTTGTGGGCCTGCACTTCCGCTGCTTGCTGCCTGGATCGATACACCATATGGACCGGAATTTTGGTGGCCGCCCACATTGGACCGCAGTTCTTTTGCAGGCAAGCACCACCCGTTGATGGACCTCTGGGTCAACGTGGCACCTATGCCATACAGGTGAACCACTTATAGTTGGCCCCCTGACGGCCACAATTTAGAAATGGACGCGGTTGGCGCCTTTCTTTATTTTTAAAGAAGCCAGAAGGCCAAGTGCACTCCAGGAAGGCAAGACCAGCGGCAGAACATCGGCCGGCTGCGACACCACCGGTGACCATGGACACTTAATTGTGCATTTTTTGTATTGAACACTTTATTGGTGCACCGGATGGTGCTGACTGTGTGTATGGGGTGGTGCTTTTGGTGCTTGGATGGGGTGCTCTGCACATTATTAAAGGCCGTAGGGCCACAGAGCACTCGTGGGTTGGTGTATCGATGCTGGCATGCGTGCTCTCTCTATGCATAACATCTGCATGTGTTCCTCAATGAACAGGTCCTGGATCGTAGTGTAAATATCAGTCTTGTGTAAATAATGATCCCTACCGGCTGTATGTTTAGTTTGAGAATGCTTTCCGCGATTCGGTTATCCTGTGGGTGTGTTTCTGTGAGGAGAAGGGTGCAACGTCGCAGGGGGACATATTTACTCATTTGTGAACATCTGTAAAACTGTCGCACTCAGGGTTGAGTTAATAGTAGAGGGAACTACATCTGAGTGCCACACTAACGTAGGTAAAAATTTATCGGGTCGGGCCGCCCCGAGGTAGAGAAGGGTGCGATGTTGCGGATATGGGATTTGCATCCATCCATATCCGCTTGTAAATATTCCCCTATTTCCTCAATACTTCCCAACTATCCCCAATCCCCCATTCCCTAGTCCCATTTTCTGTAAACAACACTCTGTAGGCCCGACCTCCCCCTATTTCCCCCATTAAATGTCGCATCCAGGTCCACCGCATCTCACGTAGACAACTATAGGACATCTTGCTAGTTATTCTTAGTCTATGTCAGTTAAGGACTCGTTTCCATTAATTCTGACTCTTCGTTGCACCAGAATGTGATTGTATGGCACCGTTAGGAAGTTTAGGACCTCCCAATACCTCCCCGCAGCTCTTCCTCATGGTACAACAACAACAACAGCGGCGGCGGCGCGGGGAGTGTGCGTCCTCACTCCGGCTTGGTTGGTAGGGGGTGTTGGGAGGGCACCAAGCCTTTCCAACGAGCCGCCATCGACCATGTGCTCGACGGGGTTACCAAGTAGGGGCTCGCTGTCAGCTCTTCGTCAAGGGCGGAGCCCGGTAACCCCCGCACCCAATAGAAGCGGCGGACCGATCCCATCTGGGGCAGAGCCAACGAGCCGAGGGCGTGTCACTCCCCGCTGAGCATGCGCAGGAAGAGGGAGGTGACGTGAGATGCGCGCAGAGCTGAAGGAGAAAGGACGCACCCTCCGAGCGCCGAGAGACCTGCCAAAGACTGAGCTGTATCCTGTCCCCGAGCCAAGGTGCACCTTGTGCTATCAACCGACCTGTCCTTCCCTGCCATCAATCCCTGTGTAAGTCAGTCTTGTTCCGTTTGTCTGTGGTCTGTCTGGGCCAGATAAGATTGTGTCTAAGTGCCTATCTCTTCTGTGCCTTTACCTCATTACCTTGTAATCTACCCCTTTTCTCCACCACAAATTATATCCTCCTCCGGAGGTCTTGAGAACTGTACCCCTTGCGTCGTTTCATTTATCCCAGTCGTTGTGTCCTTTCCTTCATTGATTTAGCGTAGCGCGATTTGGCCAACGTTCGAGTGGAATCGGGTGAGTTGGGGGGTAATCGGGTAAACTGTGCGAACATGGCGGCCATTCCGCTCGGCCCATCATAACATCTTAAGCCGTGTTCGTAACAATATATATATACACAGACTTGGCATTTAATGTGGAATTTTTTTTTTTATTGACTTGGGTTTACTTTCTCAACTCAGTATATCAATCTGGTGAGTTTCTTTTACCCTTTGGTGATGTCTTTGTTGAAAGAACCATGTCACTAATTGTCTTTCGCAGCAAGAAGTCAATAACAGGATTATATCACAGGTGGCGTGACAAAATGTAAGGACAGGTACATTTGACGATTGGCTTCACAATCGGGTATATAAGGGTTGTTGCGTTCTGTATTAGTGGAAAACAACTGCTGCACGTCTACAAAAGTTATTGCGGCTTCCTCTGGAGATGGTCCGTCAACTTGACAATGCTGTTTGTCATGGAGTGGTGGCTTTACGAAATTCTGGCATGAAACAGCGTGCTATTGCTCGGCAGTATGGCATCACTCAAGGTCGGGTGTCAAATATCCTGAAACGAAATGCTCAGAGGGGTGTCCCTACTCCAATACCGAGGCCAGGACGTCCACGCAGAACCACAAGGAGAGATGATCACCAGCTGCACCGGTTAGTCTGCAATGGCCGTACCAAGTCAGCTAATCGGCTTAGGGCTGAGTGGCAGCAACTGACAAATGTGCCTGTATCCAGAAGGCTAGTCAACCAACGACTGGTTCAAGCAGGCTATCGTGCCAGGCATCCCCTGAGAAAGCCATGCCTGACCAGACAACACAGCCAGCGCCGATTGCAGTTGGCCAGAGAGCACCGTCAATGGCAGCAAGGACACTGGAATCACGTGACCTTCAGTGACGAGTCTAGATTTCTGGTCTATCGTCAAGATGGCCGCGTCCGAGTGCGCAGACAAGTGCATGAAGCCCACAACGAAGATTGTATAGTGCCAAGAGTCCAAGCTGGAGGTGGTGGGGTGACCGTTTGGGCTGCTTTTCATACAGGGGGCAAAACTGACCTGTTTGTTCTGAATGGAGACCTGAACCAGTTCAAGTACAGGGTCATTCTTGAAGAAACATTGCTTCCATTTGGTCGTGCAGCCTTTCGAGGAAACTTTGTCTTGCACGGCCTCATCGTGCTCGCATGATCCAACACTTTCTTGCTGACCGTGGTGAAGAGCATATGGAGTGGCCTGCCATGTCCCCGGATATGAATCCGAGAGAGAACTTGTGGGCAGAATTAACGCGTCAAATCGACCACTTGGACCAGCAGCCGACCTCTGTGCGTGAATTGCAGCAGGCTACTGTCACTGCATGGCAAGCGATTCCTGTCCAAACCTTGGCAAATCTCGTGAACAGCATGCCTCAACGTGTATGTGCTCTCCTGAATGCTCGTGGGGCTAACACGAAGTACTGAACTGTAATTTTACTGTCCGTAATCCCAGTCGTAATTTAACTTTTGTTTCTGTTAAAAAAATTTTGGCTAATGTGAAAAATAAAGAGATACTTCTGGAAAACGTACAGAAGTTTAACACAGTACTGTCCATGAATTGAGTGCGATATCAGTTTACATCACTTTAAAGAATCAATTTATTTGTTTCGAAATGTCAAATGTGGTTTTTGTTTCTTTTAAAGGTCACATTAACAAAATCTAGAATAATTTCAACATAATTCCAATGAACTTTTGGTTCTAAGTCATCTTGAAAAGTAAGTTCACCCCCACAAAAAAATATTCCATATTAAATGCCAAGTCTGTATTATATCACCTTTATCTATCAATATTGTTGAAATGAAGATCAAATAGCTGTATGTTGAAAAAGTCAAAACTTTACATGTTGGATTGTACAAAACTTTACACATGGGGTGTACTTACTTTTTCACGTGACTGTATATATATATATATATATATATATATATATATATATATATATATATATATATATATATGTATATATACATACATACACACACACACAGGGGGCTGCAAAAGTAGGTATACAGTAAGGATTATACCAACAACAGGTTTATTGGACGTCGGGGAGCCGTTGACTGGCCACCACGTTCGCCGGATCTCACCCCTATGGACTTCTTTTTCTGGGGATGTGTAAAAGACAGGGTTTTCGCACGCAAGCCATGTTCTGTTGATGCCATGATTCAGTTCATACGGGAGGCTTGCCAGGAAATTGATGCTGATAAAGACCTTTGTGCCAGAGTGTGCATGGGTGTCCACACTCGACTAATGGAGTGTGTGAATGCCGGGGGCAAACAGTTTGAACATTTGATGGATTAATATGTTTATTATTGATATGTTTATTATTGATATGTTATTATTGATATGCTTGTATAATCAATAAAATACGTTTTGTGCGCACGTTTTGTTTTTCATTACTGTATACCTACTTTTGCAGCCCCCTGTATATATATATATATATATATATATATATATATATATATATATATATATATATATATATATATATATATATATATATATATATATTGTTGCGGATATGAGGATGGCATTTTTTTTATTGTATTGTATTGGAAATTGTTGTGTAACATTGTTGGATATGGCCCCTCCTGCCTCCAGAGTTGTGTAGAGATAAAAATGGCGTCTCGGTAGTTAATTCCATAAACACCACATTGCAGGACCCGATAAAACCATTGTTCAGTAGCTTATATCTTATTATGTGTTTTAGGGTAAGGCCTTGTCGTGCATTAACATGACACTCCATTGCACCGAGTAAAAGAGATAGATTCCCTTCATTCCCATTCCCAAAAACCTCCATTTCCCCTTTCGTAATGGCCAAGCCTCAATTTGGCAGTTACATCCCCTCCAAAGCCGCCATTGGCCACGAGGCAGGGTCGGGGAAGAAAGGCGTGCCCGCCCGTCGTCATCAAGGGCGGTGCCCGAGGGTCGCGCGACCAACCATGGCCGAGGTGAGCACACCGAGGGGCGTGTCCTAAAGGCCGGCGGCTTAATCGCCGGAGGCGTGATAAAAGCGTGCGCGCAAGGGTCGTCAGGCTGAGTTGCAAAAAGGTCCAAGGCTGAGCTGAGCTGCGTGGAAAGGTCCAAAGGAGACAAGCAGATGAGTCCAAGAAATGAGCTGAAAGGCTGAGCTGAGCTGCGTGGTGAGGTGGACAGGAAAGAGCTGGGTCGTCAGAGCAGGGCTGAGTCGTGAGGGCCAAAAGCAGAAGATCATCCAGGGAAGCACAAAGCCTGCTATTCGTCACCTTGCTCGCCAGCAGCAGCGTCTACAGCAGCAACAAGACTCGACAGCCGTTTGTGGCCTGGACGGCAGTTTGGAGCAGGGCCGTGAAGGGACGGCGGCTGCCGAACGCGCCGATTCGTGCTGCCGAACAAATTGGACTTTCCTCTCCTTCCAGCCAATTCCTATCATCATTCCCCGTGTGAGTCGTCTTTGTTTGTTCTGTCCTGGGTATTAATTAAGCCTGTTAGATAAGCTAGTATTTTCCCTGTGTCTCTAAAAGCTTCTGTATATTATTTTATTATCTTTCCTTCTCCTTGGTTACTTTGAGCCTGTAAATAGTAATAAATAGTAATCGTATTTCAAACCTTTCTTTGCCTTCGTCTTCCTTTTCTTCACATCCGTCGTCTTAGTCTTTTCCCTCATTGAATAGCGGTGGCGCGATACGGCCAACGTTTGGGTAAATCGGGTTTAGCCGGGGAACAACTGTTCGGCCGCGGTTATCTCCGCTCGGTAAAAATAACATCTAATCCGCGGACCGTAACAATATATATATATATATATATATATATATATATATATATATATATATATATATATATATATAGTTATGGATCTCAACGTCGGCCTTTTCCCTTTACCAAGGGGGGTTGATCCCCTTGTCTGTCACTGACCGACGTGAGTCCTCGAAGCTACAACGTCCTTCCCGGACCGACGGTAGGTAGGGTTTGTTAGGCCTAGGGGTTCGCTACGTACCTAATTACTACCGCCAGCCGGGAACGAGGGAATAACTTCTGCTCGAACCACGGTTTTAGATGGACTAGTTGCCGAGCGGTTTTAGCAACCCGAAGTTCGAGCCATTAACAGAGAACTAAACCGGATCCTGAGCGTTGGCCGAATCGTGCCACTTATATCAATTTGGAAGAAGGGACGAAAGCGATCGGATGCGAAAGAAGAAACCAAAAGGTAGGAAGAACAAAGATTTATTTATTACGTACAAAAAAACCCGAAGAGGAAACAAAAGAAGGGCATGTGCAAGGGAAGAAGAAGAAGCAGACACAGGGCAAGCTTATACAGGCTTAACTTATCAAACACCCCAGACAGAACGAACACACTTACAGGAAAGGATGGAATGGGAAGGATGGTGTGGGAAGGCAGAGAAGGGTCCAGGCAGATGGTAGGCGTCGAGGTCCCGCTCCAAGCGCGCGCTCCGATCCACGCTTTGGGATCGAGGCGAAAACCCGGCAAACAGCTCCGCTCCGGGCTGGAAGCGAGGAGCCGGCAGCTCCACGTATTCGGCTCTACACCGGCAGCTTCCTCAGGCGTACTCTGCCTCATGCGCGTCCTCTGACTCATGCGTTCTCAATCATGCTCCCTCACTCATCTGCACCTGCGGTCCCTCACTCATCTGCTCCCTTACACATCTGGCTCCCTCAATCATCTGGCAGTGGGGGCTTATGCAACGGGTTTTATAGGCCACACCCTCGAATCTTCGCGAACCTCTTGATCGTTCTCTCTCTCCACCCTCCCAAGCCAAACCCACTTATTCTTGGGTTGGTTGATCGGGGCTGGCTGACTCCTCCTCCTGATGACGATGGGCCGGCCACGCCCTTCTTCCCCGAGTTGGAGCACATGGCAATGGCGGCGAATGCAGTTGGTAATGCAGGCAATGCAATTGAAAGGGGATTCTACCTTATTTCATTTGATGCAATGCAAATGAACTTGTGGAAAACAGAGCCTTATACTGAACACAGAATAAAGAAATAACTATTGAGGGAAGCCTATGATTGGCTATGTGATGCGATGGACTAACTAAGGTGCGATCAATTAACAGCCAATTAAGGGGAAATGTACACAGGGAATTTACTACTAAATTTACAAAGTGAAGGTTCTAAAAACCGTAACAATATATATATATATATATATATATATATATATATATATGTATGTATGTATGTATATTGTATATGTTTGTGTATATGTATGTATATGAGGTGTGATCAAAAGGTTCGGTGAATGGTGCCACTACTAATGAATTGCTGAACATTACTGAGGTCAGTGTTCGGGGTTTATTTTGTAAACCCTCTCATTTGCCAGCACGCAACAACACCATATGCACGACACGCCAATGCGCCGTGACATTGCTTTGTGTGAGCACGTGTTTGTACAAAATGGCGCAAATGTAAAAAAAAAAGTCGAAATTTGAGCAATGTGCAAACATGAAATTTTATTTTAAACTTGGCAAGACGGCCACAGAAGCACACAAAATGCTCATCGCGGTCTTCGCAGATGAAGCTGTGACAAAGAAGATATGTGGTTTCAAGTGGTTTCAAAGGTTTCAGGAAGGAAATGAGTCACTCGAAGATGACAAAATAAATGGTCGTCGGAAAGAAATGGTCAAAATGGCCAAAAGAGATGGAAACAAAAGAAATGGTGGACAGCACGAACCGATGAAATCATCGCTCAAATCGGGCCAAACCAAGGTTTAACCATTGCAAAGATTGCAGAAGAGCCCAGTCATGCTGATTGCCTTCTTCGACATGAAAGGAATGGTTCACACTAATAGTAGCAAATGTTTAAAAAGGCAATCATATGCTGTGAATAATTGACAGAATACTTTGTGCTTCTAGTAATTTATATGTTCAGTAAGTATACTAGTTTTTCTTCCCCATACAAGGTTCACTAGACAATACACCACAAAAGTAGTTTTGATACTTCTGAGCTCCATTGCAAGTATCTCCTAATGAATAAATCAAGGAATATATTTAAAAAATACTCGAATGTTGTTTAATTCCACCCGATTAGTCCTTAAGATAGTATTTGAATCCACAAGCATTGAAATTCTTGACCAGTGCCCAAGCCGTTACGCTCTCTTATCCTCCATCACTTATTCGTTCATTTATGTGACAGGAGGGTTATTGCAGGATTTATTGATAATCTCTACAGCAAATCTGGAGTCTAGGTTTGGGGAAGTTATTAGTACTTAATGGCTGACTTTTGCAAACAATCCAAATGGTTAGTCGTGTGCTCGGTGCAATATAAAAAACACAACAATATATACAGTACCTTTAAATGTTTCTTTTTAGACTGACTTTTCATGGATAAGTTTTTTTTGAATGTGCACAGATCCAGTGAATTATGAACAGCAAAATGTTCTCTTAAAGAGGGTTTGTAAACATTTATATCAAGTGTATTGGAAATTATTCTCACTAGTGAGGTACCCGTGCTGCGCACGGGTGGGAGGCCAGAAGCAAACAGACAATGCAGAAACGGCGAATGCTAAAGCATGAAACCAATAAATTCCACATTCCTGTTGCACATTCAGTCGCGCGTCAGATATGGACAGCAAGGTCGTGGAGGACTTCCATGAAAAACGTATCCGTACGCAAACAAACCGGTAAGTTTGTTCTATACCCAGTCAATGGTGAATGTGCATATGGCGATCCGCGAATTTCACGTTTAGAAAGTAGAAACCGTCACGGAATTTCGTCATTAACTTGAACTCGATATCTCTTTTTTCATTCCAAACAGCATAACTCCAATCACAAATTAAATAACACTAATATAAAAAAATAAACTTTTAACCACATTCGTGACATAAACAAATATTTAAATCCTGATGTGAAGTTCCGTACGGTTGGGTGAACACAATTACGAATTCAAAATCGTAATTGTATTCACTCAATTCCAATCATCAATTGATACTTTAACAAAAGGATTAACACGATTAACGTTTAACGATTTAACATTACGATTGAATGACGGTTGTATTGGGATATTATCAAACCCGCGCATTGCCGTCATCTGTCCACTTCCGGATTCGCTGCAGGTTCATAATTCTCATCAAAATCTAAACAGTTTTTGTAGAATTTCAATAAAAGCCACATCACTGTTCATATTGGTAAATATTATTCCATCGTGTTTGGAAAAACTGGAAAACTTGGAAAAATTGCAAAAACAATATAGCCTATTTTACTCCCAGGGGGTCCTAGGATTACCCACCCAAAATATCGTTGCGATCGGTTCAGCCGTTTTTGCAGCATCTTCGAACGGACAGACGGACATTTGGTGAATTATAGTAAGATTGATTGTTAAATAAATAGTACCATATGCATGGATTTGGTAATTGCATGGTTTGTTGATATAAACAATGTAACTCACAATATGATAACATTTAGAATTGCAATTGAAAGTTTTTGTTTTTTTAATGTTTATAAAGCAACAATATATTCATAGCACATGAGCGATCTTCTTTGGAGATTTATTTGTCATGATGGACATGTTCCAATTGCTTTTATTGTTTATTTGCCAAGACAGATTCATTGCAGTTAAAAGTCCTCGAACCCTTCATATGGTGTGTTTTCTGTTTCTTGCTGAGGATTATTTGGTTCAAGCACAGTGCCATTCCCTTGAAATTCAAATTTGCTATGAAATTACAGCATTGTCTTTCTACATGATGCTCATCTTGTTCAAAATAAGCCCTGAAGCATCATTGAAACACTTTTTTCGTTTCAGCAAATAGTGGCACTGCCCTACTCTTTTCCTCTGATTTATCGATTACCTAAGTCATTGAGTCTAAAAATGCACTGACCAGTTCTAACACAAGTTTCTCTTGATATCTGGTGCATTGTTTGGGCTCATAATTTCATATCTAGCATGTAGCCATAGTTTGCATCATTACCTGGAGAGTGGCTGTGCCGCTGACCCAGTGCCACCTGCAGATTAGATCAGGAGCTTGGAATTTGGCCGGGGTGCCAGCGATGGCTCGCCTACTCTGCGAAGGACACCATGGGATATTTAACGTGGGACACAACTAATGTTGGCAGACATTCACCATGAATGCAGACACATTGATCATTCACCATGCCTGTGAAACACCCTGTGAAACATTATATCTGGGTCGAGATTCAAACACAGGCTAGACATTTCTGAAGTGAGTGTTCATATCACCGGGCCATGTTGTACCCAGAGTTTGTTTTACCACCTCAAATAAATAGTGCGTTGCTCACATGCATTTGAAGGTATGCAGCTTTTTTTTTTTTACTTCGGATTCAATCCTAATATATTGTTGCGGATCTTCGAAGCCCGTTCCCTTACAAAGGGGAGATTAAGCCCCTTTTTCTCCTTGGGTCTTCAAAACCGCGAGACCGAGTCGCCACTTCCGGGCAGACGTGGAAAAGGGTTTCGGGACAATTTCACACGTACCTTGAGTACCCACGCCACAGCGGAGGTGGGGATCGAGTCTCGCACGAACCACGCGTGATTGAGTACAACAGAGCAGATGGCGTACCACGTGACTCGTGCTGTTACCTTTCTATAGAACCCGATCGGAGTGATGTAATTCATACCACGCGAGAACAATGGTGGAAGAGACAAAAGCGGTCGAATCAGAAGGAATAACAGGTTTATTTACACTAGTTACAGGGATTTGAATGAAAGGAAAGGGACACAGGGCAGACCTAATCAATCTTAACAAATCCCAGACACGGGCCCGATCACTCACACGGGGAAATGGAAGAAGAATGTTCGCACGCCGAATGTGCCTGCTTCGGTCGCTCCAGGAACAGCTCACCCGGTCGTGGCCCTCTGGCGGTCACAGCACATGTCCCGGCGAAGGTAGGCAGGTGGGAAAATCCTTGCGGCGCATATCAGGCAAAGGCAGGCAGGAGGAAATATCGCGCGTCTGTAGCCCGGCACGGGTCGTCTTTACAGCGCGGTTAGTACTGCGCAGAGCGCGGGGAGCAGGGCAAGTTTGTGTACAACGGGGTTATGCGCATCTCCTTCTCAAATCAACTGAACTGCCGTATTCTCACAACTCCGACCTCATAACTGAGCGCTCCGAACTGACTCAGCGCGTCTCCTCTGGGGTCTCATCTGAGCGCTCCGAACTCATAACTGACTCCCCTGGGGAGCTCTGGGCACAGGGTGATATTGCCCAGCCCTAGCCCGACTCGAATGTTCCAAACCCCGCCTTTGCCGCACTGGTAAGTCACTCCCCTCGAGCCCTGATTGGCGGATCGCGCTTACCGATGGCTCCTCCTCCACCTTCCTTCGGCCTTGGTCGACTTGTTCAGGCCTGCCGCATGGTATTTCGGTGCCAATACCAACCCAAAGCGCCATAAGGACACCTAATTCTCATTATCCTACTCAACGCAAAACTAACACAGGAAAGGTCTACGCTTACATTTACTAAGAAATAACTGAGCTTAAACGAGGCTACATGTTGTAGTGTAACTAACTAGGAGGGGAAATTAACCTTTATTATAAAACCACAAAACCGCAACATTACACCCTTCCCTCGTCAGACTCGTCACCGAGTCGGAACCACCAATGGAACGACCGGTAGAGAATGACATGCAAAATTAACCTTACTCTTCCATGTGACACATAGGTGTGGTTCCCCCTAACATTTACTCTGACCCGTGTGTGCGACAGTTTTAAAACACTAGATATGTCCCTCCTATTGTGTTGAGCAGCTTCATAACAGATTCACGCCCACAGCTAACCGAGTGTTTCCGGAATTTCAAACTAAACACATAGCCGGTGGGCAGCATTCTTATATTTACAAGCACGTAACTTAATTTTATTTACAATTCTATGACCCATGACCTGTCCTTTTTGGAAGAGAAGATTGGAGGGGAGAGAAAAAAAACACAAAAACACACTCTTAAATCATGACACTTGCTGCTTGCTTCTTGCATCTTGCTTCATGCTTCTTCTGTGTGCATATATCAAACCGGCTAGCCCCCGGACCGGCATACAGGCCATTTTAATCTTCAGGGCTATCTAAACTTACACATCTTCTTATGCCTAGCACACCATAATGAAATGCACAAAAATTCTTTTATTTTGCCAGCAGGGCCAATCTCACATGGTCCGACTGCATGGCATTAATGCCACTCAAACAAGTGGTCCGAAGTGCAAGATGGTTTTGCAGTGAAATGCTGCACAGCAGAGGTGCAAGACCACAAGGCTTGTGGTCCATGAGTGTGATAAGGTGCAGCAAAGGGTTTGGCAGCAAAGTGCTGCACAAGTGCAACAAGGGTGCAGCAAAAGGATATGGCAGCAAACTGCTGCGAGGTTCGGCTGCACTGATGAAACGGTGCAGAAGGGATGATGCACAGTTCCACCTCCAAAATGGTCCTGGGGTGGGGGGAGAGACAAGGCACAACAAGCAAAGCGGAAAAGATGCAATGGCACACAGAACAACAAGGTAATGCGGTGCGAGGGGCGCGGAAGAGCGGACAGAGCATGCTCGTCCCTAGCCGTCCGTACCCCCCACCGTCGGCTTACACTACCCTAGCCCCCCTTGTATTTACAATCTGTCTCTACGTCTTGTCTCCCATATCCCCCTCTACTCCTAATTCGTCTCCCAATCCCTCCAGGGAAGGAAGGGATGGAACAACCACAATGTCACATTACGTCATGATGCGTCTTACAACAACAGTTTACAAAGCCCTGGTGTGGAGCTCGTCCTCCTCGGTGACTGGCTGTGGATGGTGCGAAGGGATTTCTCATCCTAACTACACTACTGACATTTACTCTGTTAAACTGCCGGGGGTCGTACCCTGCCAATTGGCCTCTTCAAACTATGTGGTTCTAAGAACCCAAATTCCCATTGTCCACTCTGTGGTGCTCTTCGAATTTGGGTCTCACTCCCAACGACTTTTCACACTGTGCCCTCGCACAATTTCGGGGCTGGGTCATGTGGCCCTACGAGCAGGTCCACCTACCTGCGCACCTCCGCCACTGAAGTCGCCACCCGAGCTTACCTGCTCCTGCAACTACCTAACTGGGGAAGGCCCCTCCTGGCACTTTACCCCCTGATGCCCACCTTGGCATTGGGCAACCCGGGTCCTCTCCTGGGATCCTCGGGCCCCACTCAACACTACAACTAACCGGCTCCCAGAGCCTACCTGCGGCCTCACCTGGCCGACAACCTACCAGTGGCGGAGTGCCCCAATAACCATACACACCAATTAAGCCACAGGCCCAGCCATTCTACATACTCATGCACCCAACAAAACACTTCGTTTCCACTACCCGCACCACAGGTGTCAATATCCATACAAATTTTGCCTATGCCCTCTACCTGGCTTTACACTACCCACCCTGGGCTTTCGCGAATGGGTTCCACCTCCCCCCATTCACTCCTTCGCACCATGCGTTCCACACCTTCTATTCCACACCAAGCATTCCATACCACTTATTCGCACACCATTTACTCACACCTCTTTCCATACACCTCAACGCAATTCCATTTGTCTCAACAACACAATTCCTCACACACACAGCATCATCTAGCTGACTACTTCCCCTAAAACTCGTGCTTCCCCGTCGTCCCTTTAAACTATGCACTCCCTTTCTCTTTATCATCCTTCTAAGCTACCTACGTCCCCTCTAGAGTCCAGGTGTCACTACTTAAATCTTGTCTCTACAGTCTTCTAGTTCCCTAACATTATCCTAGCCCTCCCTCGGCTAGCTTCGGTGCCCCATGGAGGTAACCATTGCTGGCACCTCCATGTGCCTGTCACTGCCCTCCCCCTAAACTAATGCTCATGGGCCCCGTCCGTGTGAGGAATGGTGACACTACCATTCCCCCACGTGGGGTACACTACTCTCACAGTCCGCTGCGCTACAAGCCTCTTCATGTGGATGTACTTTGTCAGGACTCGGCCTCGTAGGGCCGAGCGATCCATGAGGGTGGTTGGTCTCCTGTATGGGGTGTCCGTGCGGCATTTTCGATCCAAGGGGGGAGGTATGGATTGGCTGAGGTGTCGGGCTCCATCCCGGCGTGGGGCCTCGCGATCCCACGCACGATTACCCAACCGGCCACGGTCGGAGCACCGCACCCGCCAAGGTGCGCGGCTCCGAGAACTCCTACCTCCCCTTGAACCTCGCCGATCGCCTTTGTCGCCACGGCACGGCACCAACCATACAGTGCGGGGGCCGGAGGCACGAATCGTGCACACCGGTCCTTGGGAGACCGACGCGGCATGGATTCCCTCCGGTTCCTGCCGCACACAACTCACCGGGGGCTCGCGTCTGCTATCCGTCCCGCTAAACGCTACCCCGGTCGGTGTCGATGCTTGAGCCGCATCTTCACCACTCGTGACCCACTCCGCACTCACACACCCAGGCGCCCCCACGCCTTTCACACACTCCGTTACTGCACACTCTCCTTCCACATTCTCTGGTGTGCATTCTCCCTCACACTCCGTACTTGTACCTGCACACCTAGGTGCACTCATGCCTTTCACACACTTCAGTACACACTCTTTCTTTACACACTCAGGTGTGCACTTTCCCTTCACACACTCAATCATCGCACACTCTTTTCCCACACCCCCAGGTGCGCACTCCCTCGTTACACCCTCCGTAACACACTCTTTTCCTACACTTTCGGGTATGCACTCTTCCTTCGCACACTCAATCATCGCACGCCCTGGCGCACACTCTCTCTCGTACTTCTTACCACACTTTCTCGTACACCGCACAATGGACCTTCCGCGAATGCCCGGGTCTCGCCTCTGTCCCAAGCGCGCCAAAAACCCGTTCGCGCCAAACACATTCGCGCCATTATTTCTCACCTCCGGGTCCTCCTTTCCCGGCTTCTTCGCCAGCACCTGTGAACTTTCCTTTGAGTTAGCAAGCCCGGCCTCACGGTGCAAATACAGACTTTGCGCGGATTCCATTACCTTCTTCCATGATTTATTTTCTGTCTCTACCGTCTCTTCGGCCCCATTTATTTATTTTCCTATCACGACAATCGTCGGCGCCCATGAAATTTCTTTGTCCAATTCGCCGATCGTCGGCTCTTCTACACCCTGTTTCGTGACTTCCATAGCCCCGGTCAACTTGGCTGTCCTCTGCTCTACTTCGCTCCCCACGCGTTCTCCACACTGCTTCACCTCGTCGCGTACCACTGCGACCTCCTCGCTCAACCCGCGCCTAATGTCCTCCCCCATCTCTTTTATTTCTTTCTTCAATGCCACCCTCATTTTTTCCAATTGATTCTTTTGGGCATCCATTGTTTCTTTCAATTCGCCATTGTTACACCTTGCTTCATTCCTTAGTTCTTTCATTTTATCCTCTTGGGTGTCCATTTTCGTCATTATTGGGTCCATAAATAATCGCATGTACCCTGGCATCGCGGGCTCGGCTTCCGCCGCCATGTGCGAAGCGCCGCCATTTCCGTTACCAGCTGCCACCCCCTCTGGCTTCCTCCACTACCAACTGTCTCTCCTAGTCCTGGGTCATCCATTGCTCCTCTTCATCTACTCCCACCGGCATTCGACCGCCTTGGCCAGCCATGGTACGAATACAATTTGGATTTTACAAACTAAATTTCGTTCGCTCGTAATTTGGAGCCAATTCGTCCAAACAAAATTTTTGTTAGGGTTCAAATCCCACTCCTGACACCAAATTGTTGCGGATCTTCGAAGCCGTTCCCTACAAAGGGGTGATTAAGCCCCTTTTTCTCCTTGGGTCTTCAAAACCGCGACACCGAGTCGCCACTTCCGGGCAGACGTGGAAAAGGGTTACGGGACAATTTCACATGTACCTTGAGGACCCTCGCTGCAGCGGAAGTGGGGATCGAGTCTCGCACGAACCACGCGTGATTGAGTACACCTGAGCGGATGGCGTACCACGTGACTCGTGCTGTTACCTTTCTATAGAACCCGATCAGAGCGATCTAATTCGTACCATGCAAGACCAATGTTGGAAGAGACAAAAGCGGTCGAATCAGAAGGAATAACAGGTTTATTTACACTAGTTACAGGGATTTGAAGGAAAGGAAAGGGACACAGGGCAGACTTATCAATCTTAACTTATTTCCCAGACACGGCCCGATCACTCACATGGGGAAATGGAAAAAGAATGTTCGCGCACCGAAGGCACCTGCTTCGGTCGCTCCAGGAACAGCTCACCCAGTCGTGGCCCTCTGGCGGTTACAGCACGTGTCCCGGCGAAGGCAGGCAGGCGGGAAAATCCTCGCGGCGCATATCAGGCAAAGGCAGGCAGGAGGAAATATTGCGCGTCTGTGGCCCGGCGTGGGTCGTCTTTACAGCGCGGTTAATACTGTGCAGAGCGCGGGGAGCAGGGCAAGTTCGTGTACAACAGGGTTATGCGCATCTCATTCTCAACTCAACTGAACTGCCGTATTCTCACAACTCCGATCTCATAACTGAGCGCTCCGAACGGACTCAGCGCGTCTCCTCTGGGGTCTCATCTGAGCACTCCGAACTCATAACTGACTCACCTGGGGGGGCTCTGGGCACAGGGTTATATTGCCCCGCCCTATCCCGACTCGAATGTTCCAAACCCCGCCTTTTGCCGCAGTGGCAAGTCACTCCCCTCGAGCCCTGATTGGCAGCTCGCGCTTACCGATGGCTCCTCTTCCGCCTTCCTTCGGCCTTGGTCGACTTGCTCAGGCCTGCCGCGTGGTATTTCGGAGCCAATACCAACCCAAAGTGCCATAAGGACACCTAATTCTCATTATCCTACTCAACACAAAACGAACACAGGAAAGGTCTACGCTTACATTTACTAAGAAATAACTGAGCTTAAACGAGGCTACATGTTGTAGTACAACTAACTAGGAGGGGAAATTAACCTCTATTATAAAACCACAAAACCGCAACAATATTTTTGACGAAATTTGATATTAGTTTTTTTTTAAAACAATTAAGACAAAGTCGACTGGTGCCAATTTTTGTAAGCACGAGGGTTCGACATATATATATTATGAATAATCCTTCAATCCCTGGTGTTGGGCTAGCGGCTAGGGTGCCGGCTTAGGATCCTAGGATCCTGGGTTTGTAATCCCGGTCAATCGCTGAATTAACGCCAGGGGGGTTGACTCAGCCTGTCATTCCTTCTGAGGTCGGCAAATTGAGTACCAGTTCACTGGTAATTCCCTGCTTGTCGTTAAAGTCGGCAAAAAGGGTTGGCGTCAGGAAGGGCATCCGGCCGTAAAACATTGCTTCAAAAAGGGGACCGAAAAACAACAACAACCACAGTTCCCGAAAAAGGCCAACCCCCGCTTGCGGGGAAAAATGGCCTCTAAAGGTGGTTTTTTTTTTTTTTTTTTACTGGGGGATTCCAACATACTTTCAAATCACTCATTTTGCCTTTTCAAGGAGTATGTAACCACACCAACTTACCAATAATAGTTATTGCAAATATGGTACAATCAGTTTGCAGAACCTGCTACACACATTTACAGACATTATTTTGTATTTTTCAACTTACTGGAATTCCTGGATCACCTTGTGGTCCCAATAATCCTGGAGATCCAATCTTGCCCTGCCATAACAACAACAAAAAAAGCATTTCCCATCGATATACAACTAATAATTGACAGCAAAAGTATGCATATGGTCAGGAATGATCACGACAGGCAAATATTGGAATTCTAGCATTTCAAGAAGTAGTCTGCTCTTACCTGCTCTCCTCTGACACCAGGACGTCCAGGTGGCCCCATGGGCCCCGCATCTCCCTAAAACAAAAAGCCTTCTATTCATACAATTACATGATAAACTAGAAGAGCACTCGGTAGAGCATGTACCTCCACCAGGCTGAAGTGTTTTTACGTTCCGTATCCCACTGATAGACCGGATCGACATCCGGATCTGAACCAAAATCGAATTGGCTTGATCTTTTGACCAACCCAACTCATCCACCAAATTTTGTCATAATCCATCTGCAACTTTTTGAAATATCATGATATATATATCATGATATATATATATATATATATATATATACTATACATATATATACTGTATATATATATATATATAATAATATATATATATATATATATATATATATGTATATATGTATATATGTATATATGTATATATATATATATATATATATATATATATATATATATATATATATATATATATATGTATATATATATATATATATATATATATATATATATATGTATATATATAATACAGAGTCGAGGCTTGAGAAAGAGCTAACATTGATCACAAAAAGACAAATTGACACATAAAACATATGATAAAGGGGGCGGAAGAACAAGATGGAGAGCAGGGACATCGGGAGATCTGTGGGAGGGAGAAGGCTTGGGGGGAGGAGGCATGGGAAGGGGGGTGGGAGAGGTTGAAAACACATGGACACTGCTAGGACTTCCAGCAAAGAAGTCGGTATTTCAAAAAAGTGGATCTGGTGTGAATTAACGGGGGTAGTAAAATATCAAGGTTTTGGATGGTGGTGAACAGCTGTTTTAAAGACCTGGAGGGAGGAGTGGAATTGAAGAGAGTGAGGGAGTTTGATTAGCATTATAAATGACGATATTCCATGGCTTTTGGATAAATCCCTTTGAGTCTGTGCAAGATGGAAGAAAAAGTATTAATCATTTGATGTGACACACTGTCACATGTACCTGTGGCGGACACAAAAGCCCACTGGCGTGGTGACATCATTCCGCGCACCAAGTGGGCGGTGGCCACGCACCAGGGGTAGGCGTGGCCTCATGATATACACCGGGCGCCCAGCCCGGGACAGTACAGTGTTACAGTGTAGTCTTACAATAAAGACGTTTATATGTTACCGCTTGTCCGCTTCCTCCTTGCTCACAAGCAGCGCGCGTAACGCCGCGCTTTACTGGTGACCCTCGACGTTGGATCTGCTGGAGCGATCCTTCCACACGCGACGCCATCGCCATGGCCGACTTCGTCAAACTTCCGGAATTTTGGGAGGCTCAGGCCGAAGTCTGGTTCGTCCAGGCCGAAGCCCAATTTCAGCTTCGGCGCCTCACCGGCGATGACACGCGCTATTGCCACGTCGTCGCCTCCCTCGGGCCCGGCACGGCCGCTCGAGTTGTGTCCGTCCTTCGCCACCCACCGAACGGCCACAAGTACGAGGCACTCAAGCGGCTACTCCTAGCCACGTTCGGCCTTACGGACGACGCACGGGCCGACCGCCTCCTGGATCTCCCCGAGCTCGGTGAGACGCGCCCGTCGGTCCGAATGGACCATATGCTGTCACTGTTGGGCGACGAAGCCCCCGGTTCGCTATTCCGGGCGCTTTTCCGGCGCCAACTTCCAGCGCAGGTCCGCCTCGCGTTGGCCGGGACCGAGCTAACGGAACCCCGAGCATTGGCGGCCGAGGCGGACAGGTACTTCGCCGCTTCGGACATGCGGGCGAGCGTCGGCGTGGCCATCACGGCCCTCGACGCTGATGTTCAGCAGCATGTTCCACAGCATCAGCTTCTACAGCACGCTGATGTTCAGCAGCATGCTGATATGCACCTCGTGAACGCCGCCACGCCCCGCCCACCGCCGCGGCGAAAACCGCCACCGCGGGGAAACCCGCCAACTCCACCGGCCTGGCGGAGCCAGCCGCGCTCCTCCAGCTCCACCACCTGGTGCTGGTTCCACGCCAAGTTCGGCCACGAAGCTCGGCGGTGTCATCCGCCGTGCTCCTTCAACGGGTCGGGAAACGCCCGGGCCGGCGCTCAATAGTGGCGATGAGCGCCGGCCATTCGAACAGCCTGCTGTTCATAACGGACACCTTCTCCAGGCGCCGTTACCTGTGCGACACGGGAGCGCAGGTGAGTGTCATTCCCGCCGGCACGTCAGACAAGCACGCCGCGGGTGGGGGCCCCGCGCTGCTTGCCGCGAACGGGACGCCCATCCGTACGTACGGAAAACGCTGCCTCTCTCTGCGGTTTGGAGGGCAGGTTTTCCGATGGACGTTCGTCACCGCCGACGTGCCCATGGCACTGCTTGGCGCGGACTTCCTGTGCGCTAATGGGCTCCTGGTCGACGTCAAGCGCAGACGGCTTGTCCAGGCCGAGACGTTCAGCTCGCTCGCTTGTGCGTTGCCCAGCTCAACGAGCGGCTTGCCAAGCGGCTTGCCGAACGATTCGGTTCCGGCCACGTTGGTCTGTACGCTTCCGGCAGCGGACGCATTCACCCGCCTCCTCGCCGGCTTCCCGGCCCTCACGCGGCCCACCTTCTCGGCGGGGGCCGTCAAGCACGGGGTGGCCCATCACATCCCCACCGTCGGGCCACCGGTCTACGCCCGGGCACGCCGCCTCGAGCCGACGAAGCTGGTGGTGGCAAAAGCGGAGTTCGCTACCCTGGAGCGACTCGGCATCGTTCGGCGCTCAGAGAGCGCTTGGGCGTCGCCGCTGCACATCGTGCCGAAGCCCGGCGGGGGATGGCGACCGTGCGGGGACTATCGCCGTCTCAATGACGCCACGACCCCCGACCGCTACCCCGTCCCCCACATTCAGGACTTTTCCGCCCGTTTGGCGGGCAGGTCCTTCTTCTCGAAGGTGGACCTCATACGCGGCTACCATCAGGTCCCCGTCAGGCCGGAGGACGTCCCGAAGACGGCGGTCATCACGCCATTCGGACTCTTCGAGTTCTTGCGCATGCCCTTCGGTCTGAAGAATGCGGCTCAGGCGTTCCAGCGACTGATGGACAGCGTCCTGCGCGACTTGGATTTTGTCTACGTTTACCTGGACGATATCCTCGTCGCCAGCGCGTCCCGCGAAGAGCACCTACGCCACCTCCGCACGCTCTTCGAACGCCTGGGCCAGCATGGCCTGATTGTGAACCCCGCAAAGTGCCGGTTCGGCGCCGCCACAATCGATTTTCTGGGGCACCGTGTCACCAGGCACGGAGCCGTCCCCCTACCGGCCAAGGTGGAGGCGGTGAAGGGGTTTCCACGCCCCCGCACGATCAGAGGGCTGCAGGAGTTCCTGGGCATGGTGAACTTTTACCATCGGTTCCTGCCCCGTATCGCCCAGCTCCTGCGCCCCCTGCACGAAGCTCTCCGAGGTAAGCCGGGCAAAGGCGACGTTACCTGGACCGAGCAGATGGACACGGCGTTCACGGGCGCGAAGCTCGCCTTGGCTAACGCCACCATGCTCGCGCACCCGGCGCCCGATGCACCGATCGCCCTCACCACCGATGCCTCGGACTACGCGGTGGGCGCAGTGCATGAGCAATGGGTGCGTGGAGCTTGGCAACCGCTGGCGTTCTTTAGCCGGCAGCTTCGCCCACCCGAACGCCGTTACAGTACCTTCGACCGCGAGTTGCTCGGACTTCACTTGGCGGTCAGGCACTTCCGCCATCTGCTCGAGGGCCGGGCGTTCACTGCCTTCGTCGACCACAAGCCGCTGATCTTTGCGATGGGCAAAGTCACCGAGCCGTGGTCGGCCCGGCAGCAGCGTCACCTCTCGGCCGTGTCCGAGTACACGACGGACATCCAGCACGTCGCGGGGAAGGACAACCCGGTGGCGGATTGCCTTTCCCGGGCCGTCGCCCACGCAGTCCACCTCGGCATCGACTATGCCCGGATGGCAGCGGACCAGGCCGCTGACCCCGACGTCCAGGCCTTGCGGACCGCCGTCACGGGCCTCCGCATCACCGAGGTGCCGTTTGACGGCGCGGGCGCGGCCCTCTTGTGCGACGTCTCCCTCGGGCGTCCTCGCCCCATCGTGCCCGCGGGCTGGCAGCGCCAGGTGTTTGACGCCATCCACGGCCTGTCCCACCCGGGCGCGAGGGCCTCCCAAAGGCTGATCGCCGACAAGTTCGTCTGGCATGGCCTCCGGAAGGCCGTCCGCGGCTGGGCCAGGACGTGCCTCGCGTGCCAGCGCGCCAAGGTGCACCGGCACACCCAGGCCCCGTTGGCCCCGTTCACGGTGCCGGAACGCCGGTTTGACCACGTCCACGTGGACCTGGTGGGACCTCTGCCCCCCTCGCGGGGTTTCACCTACGTCCTCACCATGGTGGACCGCACCACCCGGTGGCCGGAGGCCGTGCCCTTGGCGTCGACAACGGCGGCCGATGTCGCGCAGGCTTTCATCGCCACCTGGGTCGCCCGGTTCGGCGCCCCCTCAGACATCTCATCCGACCGCGGCCCCCAGTTCACCTCGGAGCTCTGGGGGGCGGTTGCGCAGGGGCTCGGGGTCCGGCTGCACCGAACCACGGCCTACCATCCCCAGGCTAACGGCCTGTGTGAGCGATTTCACCGCTCATTGAAGGCCGCGCTCCGGGCCACCCTCCGCGACGGCGGCTGGGTCGACAGGCTCCCCTGGGTCCTGCTGGGCCTCCGGACGGCGCCCAAGGAGGACCTGCGCGCATCCGCGGCGGAATTGGTCTTCGGGCAACCGCTGCGGGTGCCGGGCGAGTTCCTCCCCGACTCCACGGCACCATGGTCCGCGGCACAGCAGCGCTCCGCTCTACAAGAGATCGCCCAGAGGTTCGCCCCGGTGCCAACGGCATGCCACGGGCACCCACCGACGCACGTCGCCCCGGAGCTTCGCACGGCGGAGTACGTCTTCGTCCGCCACGATGCCCATCGGACACCACTGCGGCCCCCGTACGACGGGCCTTTCCGCGTGCTGGAGACCGGGGCGAAGCACTTCACCCTGGACATCGGCGGTACTCCTGACCGCGTTTCGGTAGACCGCCTCAAGCCGGCCCACCTCGATGTGGACCATCCACCGCCAGTGGCCCGACCCCCACGTCGGGGCCGCCCTCCTGCGGGCGGACCCCCGGCACCGCCCAGCCCCGCCACCACGCCGCCCCCCGGTCCTGCACCCATCCCAGGGGCAGCCAGGGGCATCCCACCTGGCATCCCTGCACCCCGGACGCCGCCGATCGCCAGGGGGCGCTTCGGCCGGGTCATTCGTCTGCCCCGCAAACTGGCCCTCCAGGTGCGCGGGAATTCTGGGGGGGCGCATGTGGCGGACACAAAAGCCCACTGGCGTGGTGACATCATTCCGCGCACCAAGTGGGCGGTGGCCACGCACCAGGGGTAGGCGTGGCCTCATGATATACACCGGGCGCCCAGCCCGGGACAGTACAGTGTTACAGTGTAGTCTTACAATAAAGACGTTTATATGTTACCGCTTGTCCGCTTCCTCCTTGCTCACAAGCAGCGCGCGTAACGCCGCGCTTTATACCCAACTTAATGCAAATTTGTATGGAAATTTCCATGCATCTTGATGACCTTCTGTCCCAGATATCTTGGGGCACCATCTGGAACGAAAGAATACTAAAGGCCATTTATTTATGTTGAATTAAAAATTCTTAATTAAAAAGTCAACATAAGCTTCCAGAACATGCTAAAATGTCTGTGCCAATGAGTCGGGGCATCATGTTAAAATACGCAGTTTGGTGTGGCTCTGTCTGTCTGACCGCAATACATTCAGTCGTTATTTATCCAATCTCAACCAAACTTTCCAGGGGCACTAAAGGTCACGCGCGGAGGTTGGAGCGAGTTAACTTGGCCCCAACCCCAAGTGGGATTTCTGCCTTGGCCAAACTCTGAGTTAAGGTGTATAAATAGCTCAGCGTGATGTTTCATGGGGAAGAAAAAATTTGTATACTTACTGAACATATAAATTACTATAACCACGAACTATTCTGTCAATTCTTTACAGCATATGATTTCCTTTTTAAACATTTGCTACTATTATTTTTTGTTTTTTTAAGGAGCTAAAGAAAAATTTTGAGCAAACCATGGGTGTGTCCCTGCTTGCTAAGCCAGCCGTTCCTTATCAACCATTTCAAGGGAGTGCTTGCTTGTGTGCTTAACCCACTTGGCGAGCACTCTACAAGCTGATTGGTAATGGAACACACGCCTGACGTCCTTGAGGCATTCTATGCTTATCGCGCTATCCACAGGCTAACAGTTCCGAGCCAGGTCAACTTGCTGGGCCTCTGGGTAAGTTTCACAAATGACTCTTTATGCATGAATGATGTATCCTATTGCCTGTCCGATTTTTATAGCCAAAGGATTTTGTGTACTGTACATAGATTGCTTATGACACGTCCTGGGGCCTCAAACTGTATGCCATTTATCCTGGGGCCTGATACTGTATGCCATTCATCTTGGGGCTTCGTACTGTATGCCATTCATCCTGGGGCCTCGTACTGTATGCCATTCATCCTGGGGCCTCATACTGTATGCCATTCATCCTGGGGCCTCATACTGTATGCCATTCATCCTGGGGCCTCATACTGTATGCCATTCATCCTGGGGCCTCATACTGTATGCCATTCATCCTGGGGCCTCATACTGTATGCCATTCATCCTGGGGCCTCATACTGTATGCCATTCATCCTGGGGCCTCATACTGTATGCCATTCATCCTGGGGCCTCATACTGTATGCCATTCATCCTGGGGCCTCATACTGTATGCCATTCATCCTGGGGCCTCGTACTGTATGCCATTCATCCTGGGGCCTCGTACTGTATGCCATTCATCCTGGGGCCTCGTACTGTATGCCATTCATCCTGGGGCCTCATACTGTATGCCATTCATCCTGGGGCCTCATACTGTATGCCATTCATCCTGGGGCCTCATACTGTATGCCATTCATCCTGGGGCCTCATACTGTATGCCATTCATCCTGGGGCCTCATACTGTATGCCATTCATCCTGGGGCCTCATACTGTATGCCATTCATCCTGGGGCCTTATACTGTATGCCATTCATCTTGGGGCTTCGTACTGTAGGCCATTCATCCTGGGGCCTCATACTGTATGCCATTCATTCTGGCCATGGCTTCAAGTGTGAAGTGCGATATTGCCCATGGGACACCCCGACAGCCCAAAGGTGACCTTTATTCAATGCATAACGCCATTTGTAACGCACATTCTCCTCTAAGCTACCTAGCCTGGGTTCGAATCTCGACCCAGCTCTTAACTGTCATCCCTGTGTTTCACAGGATGATTCATCAATGTTTGCCGTCCCTTGCATGGACGTTAAACTGGGCGTCCCGTCTGCCAGCATAAGTTGGTGGACGTTAAAAATCCCACGATATCCTTTGTGAACAGTCGGCTCGAGCTCTGAACTTATTCCAAATTCCTGCTCTAACCTTAGTCGAATGTGAGGCCTTCGTGAAAGGCTTAGGTCAAGCTTCCCACGACCAACCCGATCAGAACGTGGGAATAATTGTGCCCACTAAAGAGGAAGAATAATAACAAGAATAACTTTAACCCCCACAACCCACCGCCGCCCTGGCCATTCCCATAGGGAGCGGGTGTTTTCAATTCCGTCCAATGAAAAGGGAATCATGATAATAATATTAACACTGGAGGCTGGCAGGATGGCCTAGAGCTATGCCAACTCTCCTTCAAGCTGCCTAGCTTGGGTTTGAATCCTGACCCAGCTATGAATTGTGATGCCGGTGTTTCACAGGCAGGGCAGGCAGTCACAGGCAGTTTCACAGGATTCATGAATGTGTGGGTCGTTCCTCGGACGAATAACCTGGCATTCTGTCTTCCAGCATTAGTTGGTGGACGTTAAAGATCCCACGGGTGTCTCCAGCCATTTAAAGGTGGTATTCATGATTGAAGTCTTAAAATACATTGATTTCCCTGCAAATCATGGTGCGTGATGCAAGCTAGATTTGCATGTTATCCACACCGACAGTCGACACTAAACAAAACACAATGGCTGACTTGGAAAGAACATGCTCTTTGATCAGGAAGTGTGCAGGCACCTGGCTTCTGGTCATTTCCATGGATGCTGCTATGCCGCTGAGTGCCCCCTCGTCCCCCTTGCCAGATGAAGACAGCAATATTATCCACACTGGAGCAAGGCAGCAATTTGGAGTTATACTCGGGTAACAGCAAACAAAATATTACTCTTTGGGGATCTTGAACAGTTGGGAACACGGAATGGAATGGGACGGCATCGTTGTTTTAACGGCCCATCCTGAAGGATAATGTACATATTGACGCTACTCTCTGCTTGCGAAGCACACAGGTTGACAGGTCATCATGGTGTCCGGAATCAAATCCACTGAAGATGGTTCAAAGGCAAGTGCATGACATCTTCACTATTCTGTCAGCGTAGAGCACAGTACTGATTTGTTCCGATGATGTGTAGAAGTGTCAGTTTTGTTACTAATTTTGCGAGACTTGGTGATGTTGGCAACTTTGCAGCAACTTTAAGATTTTGTGAGGCAGAAGAAACACCAACATGAGGACATTAGTTTTGAAAAGCTGTCTATTGATGTCAAGCCTACTAGGAGAGATGTTTAATCTCCGGAAGAAAACTTTTAGATTAATTGTTTGTAGATAGTTACCTATTGGTATGCTTTATATACCACTTAGAAAAACGGGTTTCAATAGATTTTTGTCAATATAATTACGTTTAACAGATGATAGTACACTGGGGGTCATGGGGAATGCATCTGCTATTTCTTCCACAAGAGGGGAGATGAAGATCATCACAATTACAACGAGAAAGCATATGAAAATGCAAAGTCTGTCCATGTCAGTTCGTTTGTATTCAGATGTCTTCTTCTTCTTAAAGCTCACAATAACGAAAACGGTTTAAAAAAAATACAAAATGAAAATTGATGATTTTATGCAGCCTTGACATTTGAGCTTTCGATCTAAAATATCATCGGCTACTCACTTTTGATTGGTGAACCAATTCAGTGACCCAATATGCAAATTCTTAAAAAAACAGATCAATCGGATGAATATTGATGATTTTATGTTATGCTGACCTTTGACCTTTTGACCAAATTATTAATTTGCCTTCTCCATATTCTCATAATGAAGTTTTGTTGAAATTTTGATGACAAAACTCAAATAGTACATTGAAATTTCAGGTCAATTGGATGAAAATTGATGATTTTATGTTATGCTGACCTTTGACCTTTTCAACTGAAAAAATCACCGAGCTTTTGGTTGGTAAACCAATTCAGTGACCCAATATGCGAATTCTTAAAATTTCAGATCAATCGGATGAATATTGATGATTTTATGTTATGCTGACCTTTGACCTTTTGACCAAATTATTAATTTGCCTTCTCCATATTCTCATAATGAAGTTTTGTTGAAATTTTGATGACAAAACTCAAATAGTACATTGAAATTTCAGGTCAATTGGATGAAAATTGATGATTGTATGTGATTCTGACCTTTGACCTTTTGACAATTTTTTTTATTTGCATTCTTTTTATTTTTTTGTAGACAGAATCGAGGCTCATGTAAGACCTAACATATTAAACATGAAAACATGTACAGACACATAGAACATACAATGAAGGGAGTGGGAGACTAGAGGGGGAGGGAGAGGGAAGCACACAAACACAACAACAGTAGAGAACAGCGACATCGGGAGATCTGTGGGAGGGAGAGGGAGCACACAAGCACAACAGTAGAGAACGGGGACATCGGGAGATCTGTGGAAGGGAGAGGGCTGGGGGGGGGGGGAGGCAGGGAGATGGAGGGGGGAGGGGAAGGGATACACGGTATAAAGCAAATGAACACTATTCTCCATATTATCATAATTAAGCTTTGGTGAGAATTTGATGACAAAACCCAAATTGTTAAAAAAAGATATGGCCCAGACACACACACACACACACACACACACACACACACACACACACACACACACACACACACACACACACACACACACTCACACTCATGAGCAGGGGACGGGCTAATGGCGCAAGTCACACCAGACACACCCTCCGATCCCCAATCTGGCAAAATCTCCAAGCTGGGTGGATGAGTTCTCCGGAACCGTTTTTACACACACTAATGTCGGCAAGCATATGTCTGCCATTGCAAGTTATTAGCCTAGGAATGCAGCAGGTGACCTTTTGTCACCTTGTGCTTGATATCCGTCGATCGTGGTTCACAAGCAAAAAACATAATCTCTCAGACCTAAATCCCTGGTGTTGGGCTAGCGGCTAGGGTGCCGGCTTAGGATCCTAGGATCCTGGGTTCGAATCTCGGTCGATCGCCGAATTAATGCCAGGGGGGTTGACTCAGCCTGTCATCCTTCCGAGGTTGGCTAATTGAGTACCAGTTCACTGGTAATTCCCTGTTTGTCGTTGAAGGCGGCAAAAAGGGTTGGCGTCAGGAAGGGCATCCGGCCGTAAAACATTGCTTCAAAAAGGGGACCAAAAAACAACAACTACCACGGTCCCCGAAAAGGCCAACCCCCGCTTTGCGGGGAAAAATGGCCTCTAAACGGTGGTTTTTTTCTCAGACCTAAAATGGAACAGTCTTTCAGTCCTTTTGGGGTATTAAACTAAATGTTTTTCTTTAGTGCTTTTTGGCAGGTTTTTTTTCCAGATAAATGTCCTTAAATGTCAACAAAAACAATTATCCAGAAAGGGCATAAGTGTATGTCCTTAAAAGAGAACTTTAAGCGGGGCGTACAGTCATAGGTGGATTAACCTTTTGGGGGCCTCCATTTTGGGAACCATTAAAAAAAAAAATCTGCGTATGGTATGTACTGGAACTGGAATGAACGCCATTAACAGTGTGGTGACATCACACACCAGGAAATTGTAGTATTGAAGGAGCTGTGCTCCAACTCGAATCGAAAGAATGGACGCGACAAAAAGCTGGAATTCGTCCGAGTTTCTTTATTGCATCAAATCAACTCGGGTACTCTGAAAAGCCCGTTTATCGGGCAGCATTATATACAAGCACTCAAATATCTCATGCCGGAGCGTTTGCCCTTAAAAGGCGCGACTGGGCGTGTCCGGGAGACCTGGGCGAGTCTGGACATGCCCGGGAACGGCGAGACTGGGTGTCGCCGGACGGGCCGGGCGTGCCTGGACATGCCCGGGAACGGCGAGACTGGGTGTCGCCGAACGGGCCGGGCGAGCCTGGACATGCCCGGGAACGGCGAGACTGGGTGTCGCCGAACGGGCCGGGCATGCCTGGACATGCCCGGGAACGGCGAGACGGTGTCGCCGGGCGTGCCTGGACATGCCCGGGAACGGCGAGACTGGGTGTCGCCGAACGGGCCGGGCGAGCCCGGGAAAGGTGAGTCCGGGCATGCCCGGGAAAGGCGAGACTGGGTGTCGCCGGACGGGCCGGGCGTGCCTGGACATGCCCAGGAACGGCGAGACTGGGTGTCGCCGAACGGGCCGGGCGAGCCTGGACATGCCCGGGAACGGCGAGACTGGGTGTCGCCGAACGAGCCGGGCGTGCCTGGACATGCCCGGGAACGGCGAGACTGGGTGTCGCCGGATGGGCCGGGCGTGCCTGGACATGCCCGGGAACGGCGAGACTGGGTGTCGCCGAACGGGCCGGGCGAGCCCGGGAAAGGCGAGTCCGGGCATGCCCGGGAAAGGCGAGACTGAGCGTCTACGGGCGGTCTGGGCGAGCCCGGCACAGCGATCGCTCCGTGGTTGCGTCCTCGGCAGGTGTAAGGCGATTGTGTATGTTCAACGGCAACCGCTACAGTATGTTTATTTTCAATATAAATGGTATGTTTTTTTAAAAGTAGCGTTAAATTTTATACATATTCGTTATTGAAACGTATCGGAATGTGTACAACTACAAATATATATATCTTGGTCACTATGGGCCCCTTCTGATTGTGGGCCTGGTGCTGAGGCACCATTGGAACCATTGTAAACCCGGACTTGAGTACAGTATTGTATTTGATATATAATGATAAGCCAGGAAGATTATTGTTGAGAATGTACACTAAATCCACCGTTTAACTCTATAATACATTAATTCAAGTATCCTGGTAAAATATATTCCTTTTTTTGTAGATCAGAGTGAAGTGTTGAACATCTTTATCCAGAAGAGCTCTTGAGTTGGGAAGTGCCCAAGGCTATCATTGTGGGGGCAGAACTATGGGGCCACCTCTGTGGACCAACAACAAGACCTGATTAGATTACACTCTTAAACTCTTGGCTCATCACATGTACCTCCCCGAACACTCGATCTACATTTTGCGACAGCCTAGCACTTATGGCCAGCAGGAGGCCATGTTGCTTAAGGTTGGATTAGCAGCAACAATTGGACACAAATCGGTGACATATCCTTGTCTCTCGTATCAAAATTAAATTACATTAGCGACCTCCGACCATCTTGATGGTGGCAATTCTCCAGGATCGCCATTCCCTTTGGGGGAGGGAGTGATGGGCATACTTGCATAAACTAACACGATTTCCTTGTTTTGACTTCACTTCCGATGGGAAATGTTTTCGGGGAACAGAGTAGGCATGCTACCAAATTTTCATTTCTATTAGAGGCTTTGATGGTATTTTAGAAGGCACAAAGCAATTCAGAAAATCTCATCTGCTTGCTTCTTGCATGTAATTGATTGTCAGGTTTTATTGGCAAAACCTAATATTGTAGATCAATTTTGGAACAATTACATGTTATAGAAGGCAACGCAAGAAAACTAAACTCAAAAATATAAAATTATATTGTAATTGCAAATGATAATTTTTTAAAATAAAACTAAACACATTTTCAAAACTAGAACGGCACTCAGTAAAGAGCATATCTCCGCCATGCTGAACAGTTCACGTTCTGTATCCCACTTATAGGCCGGATCTGGATTCGGACCTGAACCAAAATCGAATCGGCTTGTTCTTGTCACCTAACCAACTCGTCCACCAAGTTTATTCATAACTCGTCCATAACTTTTTTAAATATCATGTTATATATCGCTTTTCTTCTGATCTTTCAATGGTGAAGAATCACTTAAAAATTAAATAATTATTGTAGCCGAATCCATATTCAGATCTTCACCAAAATCGACACGATTAGTCACGTTCACACACCCAACCTCTCCACCAAGGTTCGTCCAAATCCGTCCACAACTTTTTGAGATATCCTGCTATATACCATTTATGGCCATATCACTCAATGGTGAAGAATCACATAAAAAATTCTTCTAGCTGCATCCGGATCCGGATCTTCACCAAAATTGAATCGATTTTTCCTGGTCACACACACAACCTGTCCAACAAGATTCTTCCAAATCCATCCATAACTTCTTGAGATATCCCGCTATGTATCGTTTTTGGCCCAATCTACCAATGGTGAAGAATCACTTAAGAAATTAAATAATTCTCATATCCGAATCCATATACAGATCTTCACCAAAATCGAATCTATTTGTCCTTGTCAGACACTCAACCGGTCCACAAAGTTTCCTCCGACTCTGTCCGCAACTTTTTGAGATATCCTGTACACAAACAAACCGACAGGGGTGAAAAAACTACCTCCACCACCTTAGTTGCAAGCTAATAAATCTGATATAATTAATTCCAGAAGCAGCATTCGATTACCTCAGTTTTCAATTCAGCAGCACAACCCGCATGGGTTCAGAGTAGTTAGAAAGCATGGTGGAAGAAAATGTGAAGGATCATTTTAACATTAAGTGCCAAAACACCTATTCCAATCCAAATCTCAAATCGGATGGATTTTTCTCCGCAGCAATGGGTTTTATGAGCAGAAAGGAGGTGGGATTTCCTTCAGGTTTGGCAAAAAGTCCTTCAGTGATATTTCTTCTTCTTTTTCTCATTCTATTCCCTTTATAAGGGGTGAGGTCGAATAGTATTAATCTTCTGCCCTGCCTTGACCATGATACTTCTCCACCTCCCTCTGTTCCCAGCCAACTCTCTCCACTCTGCACCACCCGCACCTTATTGATATCCCTCCTCACACAATCTTGCCATCATATCCATGGTCAACCACGTTTCAACCTACCTTCCTCCCTCAACCTATCCACTCTCTTTGCCATTCTCTCTTCCCCCATCCACACCAAGTGTCGAGCCCACTTCAGAGCTCCACTTCACTTCAGTCTAGCCCCCCTTATATTCAAAAGCCTCTTCATCCAACTGACTCAAATTTCTCCCGCTGCAACTAGCATCTCTGTACGCACCCCATCAATGCCTGATGAACCTCCATTCATCCTTTTTAAGCTTTTCTGCACCTCTTCCATGATCTCCACTAATTCTACTTTCCTCTCTACATAAAACAGAAGCTCCAGTTCACCACGGCTTCCTCTCCAGTTCAACAGCTCCTTGAAATATCCTTCCCATACTTGAAATAATGCACCCCTCTAGGGGTGTCTAGTCTCACACCACCACTAGTCTCACACCACCATCTTTAATCACCACCGCCCACCCCCTCACACCCTTTGTGTACTTACTATCCTCATCCTGTCACGAGCCAATTTTTAGATCATCATCCTCCCACCATTCTCTTCCAACTTATCGTATACCTCCTTTTCGATATGATTCCTCACCTTATCTCCTTGCTGCTATCTTCATATCTTCCATGTAAAACACAATGTCAGTTTGTGTGTTTGTACAGATGTCTGTCCCCCTTCATAAGGGAAGGTTTTAAAGGCCAATGTGTGTTCACTGTGGTCTATTTTTGAGGATAAAACAACCTCGAAAAACATTTTCCATAAAAGAGTAATTTTGTCTCTTCTTTTGGAATTGTAGATGGTGGCTTGCAAACTGAGCCTCACAGGTGGTGTCCAGAAGCGTTTTGTTTTTTAAATAACAATAAATGCAAGGTACAGGGAGGTTAAATTCGCTGTACATAATGTGCAACGCACGCAGAGTAAACAAAGTGGTAAATTACGTCTATAGGATGTCAAATAAATAAAGATATAAGCACACCTGACACGAGGCCCAGGCTTCAGACTTTGGCATGCTTACAAGGCTGCACCATCAAATAAACTCTTCCAACCTGCCATTTTTGACGTTCTTTTTACTAGTATTGTTACGTGCTCCTCCCCAAACTCCGGTCACGGTGTACCTCCGAGCCCCGAGAGGAGTCACGGCAGAAGGATGTGTTATTCTGTATGTCAAAGATCAATGGTGAAACCACACCAATTGTTACCAACAAACAAGTATTGTATTAAGATCACACAAGAATAACAGTACAACAACAATAGTAATCAATTGTACAACCAATATATATTTCCTATGATGGTACCATCAGGTTCGTACAATATAACTCACTGTGCTAGAAGTGAGCGAAAAGAAGAATATTCCCAATGTCTCTATTCCGGCATCAAGCCAAAGTCGATCCGCTCTAGTGATCGTCAGAACGATGTCTAATCGAGACCAGAATCCCGTTCGGTTGGCAGTTACACTGCCAAAGATGGGCGAAGGTGCCCTCAAGGCGACTGGGAAACACACCCTCGGGTATGGACATTCCACGGCTCCCGATCGGCGAACCGCAGATTTTCCCACTCAAAAGCCACGTTACTCACACACACCAGATTAACGTCTGAAGGCGGTGACAATGGTTAAAGCGAGGCGAAAAACCTTGAGCGATGCGCAAGTCCTGCGCAAAGTAAAAATGGCCGACGGCCCGTCCTCGTGGCGTAACAGCACTCTGATGATTCTCTCCAGAATCTACCGCAAAACCTGTCACGCAGGTTTATCTGTCACAGCGATTACAACTCTGTCGCAGGAATCCCTTTCCCGGGAAACCCAAAGTTCACTTGTGACCCTCGTTCGCTCCAGACCTCGAAGCAGCTCGGCTTCTTGTCCGACTCACTCGCTCCGCCTTCTCTTCCTCCTCTTCCTCTTCATTGTCGTCCGGTTCCGGTTTCATTTAAAACATTAACTTTTTTTACCTTTTGAAAATAGTAATCTCTATTTCCCTTAAACGACAACAATAATAGTACATGGAATCAAAAATGTTTACAGTGGATGAAAACCACAGCAACGGAAGTGACGAATCCGTAACAGTATGTATAATATATAGATACTGTACATATATATACATAAATGAAAATTTACGAAAATACCTTAAACGCTTCCTGAACAAAAATAATCCTCTCGATATTTCGCAATTATAATAACCACCTTTAGAGGCCATTTTTCCCCGCAAGCGGGGGTTGGCCTTTTTCGGGAACCGTGGTTGTTGTTGTTTTTTGGTCCCCTTTTTGAAGCAATGTTTTACGGCCGGATGCCCTTCCTGACGCCAACCCTTTTTGCCGCCTTTAACGACAAACAGGGAATTACCAGTGAACTGGTACTCAATTAGCCGACCTCGGAAGGATGACAGGCTGAGTCAACCCCCCTGGCGTTAATTCAGCGATCGACCGGGATTCGAACCCAGGATCCTAGGATCCTAAGCCGGCACCCTAGCCGCTAGCCCAACACCAGGGATTTGAAATCTAGCATTTGAAAATTTTAATTTCTTTAACTGCAAACTGCAAAATAAACATGACAATAATGTCCATAAATGAAAAAAAGATAGCATCCATAAATGAAAATGTATATAAATAACCATAAACGTGTCCATAAAAAAACCTGAATCGATATCTAGCATTTGAAAATTTTAATTTCTATAACTGTAAACTGTGAAAATAGACATGACAATAATGTCCGTAAATGAAAAAAAGAAAAAGCATATGTAAATGAAAATTTACGTTAAAAAAACCCATAAATACGTCCGTTAAAAAAAGAAAACCTCAATCTATGATTGTGCATTTTTCATCCTCTTTGTACTCATCCTTTCTTCCATTGATCTGGCATAAGGGTGTATGGAGTGGATAGCTGGGAGTTCTGCTGCACTGTTTCACTTTGGTAGTGTTTAGCCAGCATTCACTCATGGTTCGCTCAGCTGTAATATTAACAGTAGTTGGAAGACGGGTGAACGCTGAGGGTGCGGTACTTAGCTGAGGTAATTGGGTCCCCAATAGGTAAAATGACATAAAGGCGAGAGGACCTTGTTCGACCCAATTATCCCAACCTATAGCCGCAGTTGCTTAACCCATCGGGCGGCGGAGTTATCCGTGGCCTGGTGGCCTCGGGTCCAGAGGTCAGAGAACAGGTCTGAGGAACCCACTCATGGTAACCCCTGAACCCCGGTTCCATATACATATGTATGTAGGCCCCCAATCATGTACCATGTGCAATGTCAATAGCAGTTAACATATAAATAACAAAACCAAATCATGTTGCTCACTCATAATTGGAGGGATTAACCAATCAGCTCTCACCTTATCAATTACTCCAGATGGCTAGGATTTTCAATTACATTAACTCCCATGCTTTTCTAGCAAAATAAAGCTGCATAACACAACCAAGAAAAGCTGTACAATGTAAGGCCTTTGTCATTTGAACCCCTACTCGGGTTCCTCTACAGCTGCAAACATTCACAAGTAGTCTTTACATGAGAATCCCAATGCTACACGTCCTACTCAGCCGCCGTACCAGCTTCACACTTTTTGGCAAATCATTAGTGACAGTGGAGTGAGAAACACGCACCCCACCCAAGCATTTACCACGTGCAATTCCAATAGCAGTTAACTTATAAATAACACAAGGAGCTTATTTATACCTTTGGACCCCCAGCTTTTGGGTGGTATGAGGAATAGATCTGTATAACATGAAAGCTAAATATTGAACGTTTTTTAAAATATTGTGTGCACCTAGCAAGTTACTGAGATCGTTGCCATGGCAATTGAATTCAGCCTTCTTAACATTGATGGGAATGTCAATATATATTATTGGCCCCCGCTGCTCCGATGACATCGGAGACGGGAGACATTAAAATGAGCTCCATCCGACAGACTGACCGATCATCTGTCTATGTACTTGGGTGTATGCGATATTTCAAAAAAAACGTTGCACATTAAGCATTTAATTGCAGATATATGTTCCTCATGAGGTTATCTCAACCTGATTTGATCATGGCAGTGATTGGCTGAATTATGTTGCCATGGTAAATCTCTCAGTAACTTGGCTTGTGTACGTGATATTTCATGAAAGTTCAAGATTTAGCTTTCATATTACACAGATCTGTTCCTCATACTGCCATAAAGGTTGGGGAGCTAGAGTGTCAGCTCCTTGTTTGTTTGGTTCTGGAGCCATGATCAATTATACTAGATTTTTGCATCTATTGGTGAAAGGAGAAGCGTTTGTTTATGTGTGTTATAACTACGGCCGTCATTTGCTAATTGTATTGATAGGAAATGGGATGAACTCGACTCAACTCTTTCATGGACATTTCTCGTGTTTCTATATTTCCGTATTTGCATTCAGGAACAGAACAATTATGGTTACCCACCTCAAAATTCCCATTCTTTCGTATAAATGCTGTAAAATTCGTTTAAAAGATGATTTTAATCAAGATTTCATGCGAGCCACTGCAGGTTAAAAGTGTCCATCAAACAGAACCGAATCACTGCTAACACACACAACACATGTACAAAAGGCCCCGTTTAGCATTCATGGTCATTTCAAAAGTGCTGTATTCCTTCATAACGTTCAAAAAAGGAGTTACATATGGGGAGCTCAGAAATAGATCAAAAAGCACATACGTACATATGACAATAAACTTGATTTGATTTTTTTGAACCATCTTCTAATTTCTCCTCCATATTCTGCAATCACTTCAACCTTAGAACTGAGGAAAATAAAACTTTCCACTATTTTCACATGATTGTCTCCCAATCTGAACACACCGATTTTCTCAGTTGAGAAGATTTTCATCTTTTTTTAGGCTTAAATAAAGATCAGCTTTTTCACTTTCCTTCTTCACTGTTTGTAGCAGTTTCATCAAGTCCTCTTTACTTTCTGCACCAGAGAGGTATCTATAGATTGTTGATCCATCTCTTCCTCCAATCCTGATGCCAGCCTCTATGTCATCCAAGTTTGCTTTCCTCATTATGTACTCACTAAACAGATTGACCAAATAAGGGTACAGAATGCACCCACATCGATCCCCTTTTCCAATTCCAAACCATTCCGTGTCTCCATACTCGGTTCTTACTGTAGCATCTTGTTTAGTGTACGGGCTTCTTATCCGACATATCAGGTGCTGTGACGGCTCCATTTCTCTCAGTATAATCCACATCAATTCAAGATCAACACAATCCTGGGCTTTGCTATAATCTTATGAAAGATAGATACACCTTCCTTTGATATTCCCTTCCTTTTTTCATGGATCCACCTCAGATTTGCAAAATTGATCTCTTGTGTGTACCTCTTCATCTTCGAAGGCCTGCTTGCTCAATGGGCATTTATTGCTCTTAACTAAAGTCTTATATTCTGTGTTGAATGATCTTTAGTAATATCTTGGGAACACTGGAAATCGAGGCAATGGTTCAGTTATTCGACCATTCTCTTGCATCCCCTTTATTTGGAAATGGTATGTAGACTTACTGCTTCCGCAATTTAAGCCAAACAATCCTGCTCCATATCTGTGAACAGATAGATGTTAAAAATGTGATTGCCTCCTCCCCAACTACCTCAACGAATTATATTGGAATTTCATCGGCACCTGGTGTTTTCCATTTACCAGCTCTTTCAGGGCTGTACATACCTCACATTCTATCACTATTGATTCTTGCTCATATTCTCTTTCTTTGAAGGTTTCTGTCATATTGCTATCTCGTTTGTATAGAGTTTTTGTATAGTCCTTCCATCTTTCTTTCACCTGTGTATCTTCTGTTAAATATTTTCCTGTTCTACTCTTAAGGACCCCAATCCTAGACCTAAATCTGTGACCTCCCTGATCCTTCAAAAAATATCTTGTTTTGTCACTTTATATCTCTATGCATGTGTCTTCAAAATATTTATCTTTGTCTTTCATAGTTTGTCAATGGAAGTCTGAATTTATCTGCTCAATGTCCTCCTTATGCACCTTTGTTTTTTCAGCTTCTGTCTGCAATATTTATTTAGCCCTATTTCAGCTTGCTTTTGGGATGTTATTTTTGGCCTCTTCTTTTACAATGTCTTCAGCTTCTTGCCACAATTAATCACATTCTGTAACATGCCCAGCTCTGCAACACAGGTTTTTTTTTTGGTTTTTTTACCCTTATTGCATATTATTACCCTCGCCAGAGGAGAGGGTATTGCATTCGAGTCCGTTTGTTTGTCTGTTTGTCCGCACAGAATAAATACGATTTTCTCTGCAACCATTAGTCCGATTGAAAGGAAATTTTTACCATAGGTGCAACTCCACCTGTATAATTTTTTAATGACAATTATGACGTCATAGGTCACGTGGTTCGGCCGCCATCTTGGAAAAATCGAAAAACTTTGCACCTCTATATCTCGGAAAGCACTGAATAGAAAAAAAATTGAGACATGGCTCATTGTAAAGAGCTCTCCATGGGGAATAAAATATGTTAACGATGATGTCATAGGCGCCTCTATTATGACGTCATAATTCGACAAGTACAAAACTTCATCCGATCAAGATGAAATTTCTTGAGCATAATCTAGGAATAAATTAGTTTGGAAAAAAAATAATGATGATGTCATTGGTCACGTGGTTCGGCCGCCATATTTGTTTTCACACAAAAGCCTTAAAAACCACTGAAAATACATCCTGGTGAGGGTTTGCAATCTTTGATTGCTCTTTTTCTTGTTTAGTTATGTTTTCAAGATCATACAGTATTGTGGTAATATAGTTTTTGATTTTTTTCTCCTCTCTCAATGCGACTGTGCCTGGTAGAGTATTGGCAGATTACACAGCACTTCTCCACATTCTGTTGATCAATCTGATTTATATGTTGCCCTCAGGTGAAGTCCATGTGTACAGCCTGCAGATGGGTTGTGTGAACCATGTGTTTGCAATTATGAGCTCATTCTTCTCGTGAATCCATCATTAACTCCCTGGCTCATTTCAGATACCAAACCCATGCTTTCCTGCAATCTATGGTGCTCCTGATTCTCCAATTTTTGTATTCCAGTCTCCCATAATAAAACATCTCCTTTAGGCACCTGTTCTACCAGCACCTGCAACTTTCCATAAACTCCTCCACATTTTCTTAATCTGCTGCAGAAGTTGGAGCATCTATCTTGAATGATGGTGGTGTTCACTGGATGTCCTTTCAACCTCACTGATATTTACCTATCATTGACCGAGTTGTCTCTCAGTACTGACTCTGCTGTCTTCTTATTGCAAATCACTGCTACTCCATTTAATGACCATAAAATAACACTTTGTGAAGGTAGAACGATATGATTGACTTGGCCAGGGTCTAAAACCGGGTCCGGGTAAGGAAGAGTGACCAGCTCTGAAACTGAACTGATGGTCTGAGTTCAGGCCATTGTAGAAAATGAATGATTTGATGTCAACTACAATGATGGATAACATTACCTTGCTTATAGTTGGAAATAAGTATGTAGTTTACAATATCTGTTTTTACATTGTATGTTTGTTTATTGCATTGATGTTGGCTGACTTTCAAGTATGTGTAGGGTGACCTACAGCAAAATATGTGGTGAACAGAGCAGAATGAGCGATATGCAAGAGTGGCAGAGCCTCTTTTTTTAAGGACAAGTGCATTAATGCCAGCTCGGCCTGTTGCAGAATCTGAATCAAGGATTTTTATTTTATTTTTTTTGTATACAGAATCGAGGCTCGTGAAAGAGCTAACATTTATTTCACAAACAAATCAAACAGACAAACAAAATATATAAAAAGAGGGAGCGGAAGACAAGATGGGGAGAGAAGGGGAAGCACACAAACACAACATTTGAGAGCAGGGAGATGTGTGGGAGGGAGAGGGCTTGGGGGGAGGAGGCATGGGAAGGGGTGGGAGAAGTATAAGACACAAGAACTTCCAGGACAGAAGTTGGTATTTCAAAAAAGTGGATTTGGGGTGAAATTAGCGGGGGGTAGAAAAGATCAAGGTTTTGGATGGGGAAGATAAGAGATGGTGGTGAACAGCTGTTTTAAAGACCTGGAGGGTGGAGTGTGATTGAAGAGCGTGAGGGAGTTTGTTCCAAAGGTGGGAGAAAAGAGGAATGAAGGAGTGAAGGTGAGCAGAGAGTCTTGATTTTGGCAGTTTAACCATAAGAGGGTTGCAGGTTGAAGGATTGTCAGATATTCCCTCACGTAATCAGGTAAGAAAGATAAATATCCAGAAGCAGTTGGGTAGGAGAGGGTAGGGGTAGGTACATGGATCAAGGAGTTGGGTATGTGCGATTTTGGAAGCACACACTTCAGGTTTTCAGCTTTCTCATGAGCAGAGTCTGCTGTGGTGCTATTTGAAGTGAAGGGGGTGGGGGGAGAGGGGGGGTCATAAACTTGAGACAGACCTTACAAGGCACCACCAGATCTTTGAAGAAGGAGACATGTTTGAGAGTTCAGCGTTGTCGGCCAGATGTTGTTTTCTGGCTTTCCTTAGAGTGGGCACATTTGTTGCAGGCTTTGCGAAATGAACTATGATTGCCTTCAGTCGAATTTACCTTCCACTAAAAGAAGGCAGGTTGTTTGAAGGCAACTACCTCATCACATGATTCAGTGTACCAGCGGTGAGAGCATGAGTATGAAAAATACAGACTCGATGGGATAAATCTGTACATAAGTTATCAGCGCAAGCGGAGATGGAAGTTCAAACCTGAAGTGAAAGGGAAGCTTTCAGTGCCCACAACACTCTGTGGCGCTGAAGCGGTTTTCTGCCAATAACCAGAGATGTTCACTCCCAAAGCATGCGTTGACATGAACTAATTGAAGCAGTGGAGGAACAGGAGATGTTCGCAGGAAATTCTGTCAAAGTTGTTTTACAAAAAAGATGCACAAAAATTTGACAGCTCTTCTGAAGGAAATTTTGTTTTTTTGTAACCTTTTCACATTGCTCTCATACCTACGTAAATCAAAAGTACCTGTTAAAATCTATTTTGCTTGTTCTTATTTTTATTCTTGTTGTTATTATTGTTATCATTACTATTTATACTCAAATTATTTTACTGTCTTTCAGATTGAAAATTAGGAAACATTTCATGCTTTTCAATTGTATTTGTTTTGGTTGTCAAAACTGCTGATTCTCAAGTTTGGAATCCAGGTTGTTGCTCCTCCTCATAACTCATCCTTCAAAATAATCAAAAATCAGGGTTGGGTTCTTGATATGCTCTTCATGCATAAGGTTCTAAATTGTCTTCATGCTCATCCGTTTTACCTTCTGTAATCCTGTACTTTACCATTTATTGCATTTCTTTGGGAGTAAAAAGCAGCAAATGTGTCTGTTGCAAGCAAAGAGAAGACCTTGAATCTGCTCTGAAAGGTTAATTTTAAAATGAGTACAAAAGTTTGGTTTGAATTGATAGTTGAATTACTGTCAAAGAAACCTTGTTCTCACAGCAGATCAGTGCCAGAGCAGATCAGGGCTTATACTGTCTTCTGAGAGATGGTCAGTTTATTTTAAACCTCGATTTCCCACCTCCAATTAGTTTCGTTCCATTCAACAAGAACACCAAAGTTTGCACCTTCTCATTTTGGCACATATGAATGATGTAAAAATGTGAACATGCACTACAAACTGAAATTTTATTTGCTGACATTCCGGAAATAATGACGGCCAGTCAACAATGACGTTGCAGTTCTCATGGTAGGAGAGCAGTACAACAATCGCGACATCGTCCTGCATCTTCGCGACAACAGCAGGAAGCGGATTTCGGAGACTCACCGATCCTATGACGCCCTCCAGTACCGGCGTTGCCGGGTGGGGGAAGGGAGACCAGTACATTCCCAACCAGTACATTCGCCCTCTCGACTCAAGCTCACTCAGACAAAAGCCTCGCACAAATTACACCGTGATATATGGTGCGAATCTGGTGGCGAGGATGGAACATCACGTGATCGCTCTGAGCGAATCGGGGAGCTGCTCTGGCACAGGCCCAATGGTCATGTCTATGCCAAAAATCAACTACGTAAGCGAGTCTGGCGCACTGAATTGAAAATATATAGAACGCTCATACTCCATGAAAAGTGTAGCCGCCGTGTCGCCATCTTGGTTAGCACGACTCGACCGACTCGCTTCGCAGATCTCGTTTGTTTTGAACGTGTCCCAGATTTTAAAAGCCAGACAACTGTTAAAATGCCATTTTGTGCGGCAATAAACTGCTCCAATCGGTTACGGAAGGGTTGTGGAAAGACGTTTCACAGCTGCTTCAAAGACGTTTAATTCATATCGCACAAAATCGACAAAAATCGACACAAAACACGATCGCACAAAAGGTGAAAAAACGCAATCGCTTTTCGCTCTGAATTACGTGCAAACGCATGACGGAAATCACCATCGCCCAGCATCGAGTGCCAACCAAGATGGCGCCCGGTAGCTGCATCTCCACCTGTGTGGTGTGAATGGCAATGGTCATTCTATATATTTTCAGTTCAGTGGTCTGGCGGAGAGGATGGAACATCACGTGATCGCTGTGAGCGAATCGGCGAGCTGCTCTGGCACATGCTGAGATTCAGTGTATATTGTTCCTCGCTGAAATGTGCTGAGGTAAATATGAATAACAAATATGGATCTCGTCATCGGAGGTCATTTTTAGGTGGGCCATGTCCTTCCCAGGCCCAATGGCCATGTCTATGCCAAAAATCGAGTACGTGAGCGCGTCTGGCGGCGAGGATGGAACATCACGTGATCGCTCTGAGCGAATCAGCGCGCTGCTGTGGCACAGGCTGCGATTCAGTGTATAATGTTCCTCGCTGAAATGCGCTGTTTAATATGAATTAAAAAAATATGGATCTCGTCATCGGAGGTCATTTTTAGGTGGGCCATGTCCTTCCCGTGCCCAATGGCCATGTCTATGCCAAAAATCAAGTACGTGAGCCTCTCTGTTTAGGAGTCTATAGGTAACACACAAACAAACAAACTGTGTTTTATATATATATATAAAGATAATATTATTTATATTGTGTGTAAACTTTGACTATATGCGTTTTGATAAACATAATACTTAATTGTGACTGCATTGTGCACAACATGGTGCTTGGATGACATAGAGGCTGAAATCAGGATTGGAGGAAGATGTATCTACAAAGTACAAACTAAGGTATTCTGACTCTACCATTCTGCTGGCAGGAAGTAAAGGGAGTTGATGAAACTGCTGTAAACAGTGAAGAAGGAAAGTGAACAGCTGGTTTAAACCTGTAGAGGACTAAAATCTTGCCAATTGAGAAGATCTGTGTGTTCAGATTGGGACATGATGATGTGGAAATAGTGAAAAGTTTTACCTTCCTGGGTTCTAAGATTGAAGTTAGTTGAGAATCTAGAGGAGAAATTAATGTATGGCTAGCACTGACAACAGCAATTTTCAGTATTGACAAAGATGTGAGCAAACAAACCAAGAAGAGGCTGGTGAATGCTATGGTATTTCCAGTTGCAATGTATGGATGTGAGTCGTCAACAGTGAAAGAAAAGAAAGGAAGAATATTGATAGTTCTGAAATGTGACTGCATGAAGAACAAACAAATCAGTGTTTGTATAAATTAGACCACCAATCACATTAGATGCACTCATGCTAAAACAGAAATTGTCATACTTTGGACACATCATGCATGTAGAATACAAGTCTGGAGAAATCAACCATGCTGAGTACAGTTGAGGTAAGACGAGGAAGGAGCAGATCTTGTACGTGCTGGATGGATGGGGGAAAGGTCGCAACCAATGTGTCTCTGCCAGAGGTTTGGGGAGCAGTGCAGGATGGGGATGTTTGGAGAAAACTGATCATGAATGTCACCAGAAGTCAGACACGACTTGATGGAACTAGATAACGAGATAATAATCATTCTAATGAATATTTTTGATCATTGCTGAAAAGACATGACGGTGTGACGACAAACTTTGAAATTTAAAAAAAAAAACTCACTGGAAGGACCAAACCGTGGTCCGTCACCTATACACCATCTTAAAAAAAAAAAACTTATCGGAGGGACCAAACAGCGCTTCATCACCTATACACCACCTTAAATAAAAACTAACCGGAGGGATCAAACAGCGGTGCATCACCTATACACCACCTTTAAAAAATTAAAACAAACTCACCGGAGGGACCAAACAGTGGTGTCACCTATACACCACCTTAACAACAACAAAAAACTCACCAGAGGGTCCGTGGCCCGTCACCTACGCACCACCTTAAAATAAAATCACCGGAGGGACCAAACAGTGGCCCATCACCTATACACCACCTTGAATTCATTGTTATAGATCGATCTGAACTAAATGTCATTCTGACTCTTACCCAGATGTAACCTTCATTTAATTCAAAGACTTAATTACTTCAAATTTATCTACAAAATTTTTAATTGCTGCTCTGAAATGTTATTCTAAGCTCTTTTTGGAAATTAATCTTCTTCCTTTACTTTTTATTTTTGGTCAAGCATAGTTGTTGCCATTCATATTATTAACCAAGGAATGAAGCATTTCATGTTCACCATTCCCGGACCCGGTCTACTCACCCATTCCCGGACCCGTGACCACATCACCCCCGTCCTTTACAAGCTTCACTGGCTCCCCATCCCCCAGAGAATCCAGTACAAAATCCTCCTCTTGACATACAAAGCCCTCCATAACCTGGCCCCATCCTACCTGGCTGACCTCCTCTCCAGACACACTCCCACCCGCAACCTCCGCTCTGCTGGTACCAACCTCCTGACCCCCTCCATCCGGACCAAATTCAGATCCTGGGGGGACAGGGCCTTCTCCATCGCTGCTCCCACCCTCTGGAACTCACTACCTCACACCATCAGAGACTCCTCCTCACTCACCACATTCAAAACATCACTAAAGACCCACCTGTTCAACACTGCATTCAACATTCAACCCACAGCATTTAACCCCTGACTATCTCTTCTCCTTCTCCCTCCTTTTGCTTTAAATATTTCCCTATTGATTCTTGTCTTTTTGCAATTGTTGTTTTCATGTATTGTTATGCATTATGTTTGCCACTCTGTCAAAGCGCCTTTGGGCTTCTGGAAAAGCGCTA